>NC_080552.1:18033354-18273354 GCF_028640845.1 Ahaetulla prasina | reverse complement strand
TTTTGAAAAGGAGATGAGCACTGCCCCCTAGAGTCAGGAATGACTAGCATATATGTGCGAGGGGAACCTTTACCTTTACCTTATACATTTTAAAAAAAAATATTATATATCTGTTCCCGAGAGAACACTAAAGAAGTTATGATCTCACAGCATCCAATTAATCAGAACTGTATTCCAGGATACATTTTTCTTTCCTTTCTCTCTTTCTGCCTTTCTTTCTCTCTATTTCTTTTTCTCTCTTTCCTTTTCTTTCCTTCTTTCTTTCCTCTTTCTTCTTTTCTTCTTTCTCTCTGAACCTCCTTTTCTCTTTAATTCATTTTCTCTCTCCTCTCCGTTCATTTCCCCCTTTTTCTCTCTTCCTTCCTTCCTTCCTTCCTTTCTTTCCTCCTTCCTTCCCTCCTTTCTTCCTCCCTCTTCCTCCCTCCCTCCCTCCTTCCACCCCTTCTCTTTCTCTCCTTGCATTCAACCTATTCTTTTTTGGTGTGTTTGTCTCCTTTCAGGAGCTTGTAAAAAAAAAAATGCATCTGTTCCTAAGGCCACTAATCTGAATTATCCTTGTTTTGTGCCAGGCTGTATTGATGACTGCAGCGGTGCCCTATTCAATAGAGATTACAATGTATAATATCCCCATTTACAACAGGAATGTTCCTGTTGATGTCTGCAGGATTGTGATTTATATGAAAGTCAGGTGGGAATATTAAATGTTTTACGGGGAATGGAGAGAGCTAAACAACCCACCGCCAGATCAAATTCAGTTCGCCCGGCTATTGAATACACTGGCATTACAGTACGTGCAGAAGAGGGTTATGAGAACAAAGAGTTGTTAAGTATTAAAGCGGTGTGTCTTTTGCCTTGACAGGTACGAGTCAATACAATTGCAGAGGCCTCTAACGTAGGCAACGTAAGTAATGCCACACTCACTTGGAGACACCAAGCGCAAGACAAATTGAGTTGGCGGTCTAATATTCCCCTTCCCGCCCTTTGGTATGATGCATGCTTCGATCTGACACCACTCAAAAGAAGATGAAGAAAAAAGATATAATCGTTGACGATCTCTGTTTCACCGTTGCTGTTAAATACCGTGACTATTAAGCTACAAGGGGCGTTTTAGCATTTAAGAGCTATTTACAGCTTAATACATCAGCTATTTATTGAAGAAGCAGGGTGTGTGTGTGTGTGTAGAGAATCCTAAAAACAAACAGAAACCCATCCAGCCCGTCACTAATTAGTCAAGCAGCTGCTACAATAGAGAAATAAAAATAGTTTCTCGTAACTGTTTCGCGCAAGTTGCTGATATAATCTCCTTTGGCAAAATATAGGTATCAAATGAGAGAGGAGGGGAGAGAGGGAGAGAAGAGGAGAGGGAGAGAGGAGAGAGAAGGAGTGGGAGTGGGAGGGGAGAAGGAGAGGGAGAACAAGGAGAGGGGGGGAAGGGGAGAAGGAGAGGGAGAGAGAAAAGGAGAGGGAGAGCGAGAGAAGGAGAGGGAGAGAGAGGGAGAAAGAGAGGAGAGGGAGAGAGAAAAGGAGAGGAGAGAGAAGAGAGGAGAGGGAGGGAAGGGAAGGGGAAGGGAGAAGGAGGAGAACAAGGAGAGGGAGAGAGAAAAGGAGAGGGAGAGCGAGAGAAGGAGAGGGAGAGAGAGGGAGAAAGAGAGGAGAGGGAGAGAGAAAAGGAGAGGAAGAGCAAGAGAAGGAAAGGGAGGGGAAGGGAAAGGGGAAGGGGAGAAGGAGAGGGAGAGAGAGAGGGAGAGAGAAAAGGAGGGAAAAATAGAGAGAGAGAAGTAGAGGGAGGGGAAGGGGAGAAGGAGGGGAGACCGAGGGAGAGAGAGAAGGAGAGGGAAAAGGAGAGGGAGGGGAAGGGGGAGGAGGAGAGTGGGAGAGAGAAGGAGAGGGAGAAGAAGAAGAGAAAAAAGGAGAGGCAGACGGAGAGAGAGAGGGCTTTAGCGCTGCAGTCAAGAGGGTTGAAAACCTTCTCGTCCCTTAAGGGCTGCCTGGCACACCCCTGACTTTGCTTCAGGCTCACAGGACGGGTTGTTAATTCTTAATTGCGCATTGACAATTCCAGCCTCCTCCACGAGAGCTTTGTTCCCCTTCAAAGCGGCACCATTGGTACTGTTTCGGGGATCATTTGCAGCCTTTGATGGACCGTTTTGAGAAAGGCCTAACCCTGGAAATGAGCAAGAAAGACCCAGCCCCCTCAGGCTCCCTGTGTGGCTGATCGTAGGCTGTGCAAACCTTCTGCTGTTTGTCACGAATTCGTGCTGTTGCCTTTTCGGAGGAAGCAAGCGGGTGGAGTTGCAGCTTGCAACTCCACAAAAAAGGGGCTTTCGGTCCCATCGTCCTGCTGCTCTACTGTGTCGAGTTTGCACCACCTTTTAAAGCAGTGTTTCTTGAACTTCCCAACTTTTTAAGATAAGTGGACTTCAACTTCCAGTATTAGAATTTAGAGTAACAGGGTTGGAAAGGACCTTGAAGGTCTTCTAGTCCAACCCCCTGCTTAGGCAGGAAACCCTACACCACTTCATACAAAATGGTTATCCAACATCTTCTTAAAAACTTCCAGTGTTGGGGCATTTACAATTTCTAGTGGCAAGTTGTTCCACTGATGAATTGTTCTCACTGTCAGGAAATTTCTCCTTAGTTCTAAGTTGCTGTTGTGGGCCGCCAGCAGCCTGCGGAGCTGACAGCCGAGTTGGACAGCGAGGAGGTTGGGGAAGAACATGGACAAGTCCTGGAGGCTGGGGAAGGCCTGGATGAGGGCTCTGCGTCAGAGGCAGAAGTGGGGCCAGGGCCATCGAGGAGTGAAGTGCAGACTCCGGAGCCTCCAGAAGCGGACAGCAGAGAGGCAGAGGAACAGGAGGAGTCTATTCCTAGTGCACGGATGCAAAGAGCTGCCAGAAGGCAAGAGCAGCTAAAGTAAAAAGGACGACTCGGGAGTAAGGCCAGGAGATGATTGGCCCTCCAATAAGGCTTAAAAGAGCAGCAAGGGCTCTTGGGTGCGCTGGTGTGGTGTTTAGCTCTCTCCATAATAATATAATAATAATAATAATAATATTTTAATTTTTATACCGCCCTTCTCCCGAAGGACTCAGGGCGGTGAACAGCCAAGTAAAAACAATACAATATATTACAATAAAAACTATTTAAAAAACTTATTCGATAAGGCCTAAATTTAAATATAAAATACATAATATAAATATAAAATAAACCCCTTTTAAAACAAATTAAAAACCCCTATCAAGCCAGTCCTGCTCGGAAGAATAGGTACGTCTTCAGCTCGCGGCGAAAAGTCCGGAGGTCAGGAAGTTGTCGAAGTCCTGGGGGAAGCTCGTTCCAGAGGGTAGGTGCCCCCACAGAGAAGGCTCTCCCCCTGGGGGTCGCCAGCCGACACTGTTTGGCTGACGGCACCCTGAGGAGACCCTCTCTATGGGAGCGTACCGGTCGGTGGGAGGCATGTGGTAGCAGAAGGCGGTCCCGAAGATATCCCGGTCCTATGCCATGGAGCGCTTTAAAGGTGATAACCAACACCTTGAAGTGCACCCAGAAGACCACAGGTAGCCAGTGCAGCCTGCGCAGGATTGGTGTTCATTCCCCGTAAAACATCCCATTCTCTATTGAAGCAGTCGTGCCAGCTGGGGAATTCTGGGAGTTGAAGTCCACAGGTCTTAAAAGGTTGGAAAGCTCTGTTCTACACACTTCTTGGGAGATTTAACAAATCGAACAACATAGAATTCTGGGAGTTGATGTCCGCAGGTCTTAAAGTTGCCAGGGTTGAGAAACGTTCGATTCAAAGGGACTAACTCCCTGACAGCTGTCCATGGTCCTGATGATTCGCTTAACAATTAAAACCGGGCATGATTCCCTTAACAACCCGCTTGCTTAGCAATGGAAATTCTTGTCCTAACTGGGGTCATATGTCGAGGACTTCCTGTAATGTCTCCGAAGTTTCATTTCTAGGGACATCATATATCCGTGACATTTTCTTGGGAACGATACGGAAGTGGTTTTTCTTCAACTTCCAGAACAGATCTTCTAAGAGTCTGTGTTTGCTATGTCCATGATGTGCGCAATCCAGATTCTTTCCAACATCCAGCTGGGGTGGATTTTTTGGTATGTTCAATGTTAGATTTGTTTGATGTTTGGGTTATTTCTTTTTGGACGCAATTTTTTTTTTTTTTTTGGTTTCTGTTATTGTTGGATATGTGTTTTCCTGTTTCCTTTATTTTGCATTCTATTCTTGTTGATAAAATGTAATTTTTATCAGAGGATAATTAGAACTTCAGAGGATCATTAG
This sequence comes from Ahaetulla prasina, assembly GCF_028640845.1. Lineage (NCBI taxonomy): Eukaryota > Metazoa > Chordata > Lepidosauria > Squamata > Colubridae > Ahaetulla > Ahaetulla prasina. The sequence continues at coordinate 18,269,063 of NC_080552.1, read as the reverse complement.
AACTGCAGAAAAAATAATTGCTACCAACCTGCCTTCCATTGAGGACCTGTATACTGCATGAGTCAAAAAGAGGGCTGTGAAAATATTTACAGACCCCTCGCATCCTGGACATAAACTGTTTCAACTCCTACCCTCAAAACGACGCTATAGAGCACTGCACACCAGAACAACTAGACACAAGAACAGTTTTTTCCCGAAGGCCATCACTCTGCTAAACAAATAATTCCATCAACACTGTCAAACTATTTACTGAATCTGCACTACTATTAACTACAGGAACCTTGGGGGCAAGTGACCACGCAATATTGGAATTCAACATTAAGCAAATACAAGTAGTAGAACAAAGTCAAACTAGAGTCTTGGACTTTAAGAGAGCTAATTTCAATAAACTTAGAGAGATCTTGAGAAGGATTCAATGGATGAGAATCCTCAGGGGGAAAACAGCTCAAGAAGCTTGGGAAATTTTGAAAAGTGAGATTATAAAAGCACAGTCTAACACAATACCAATGAAGAAGAAAAATAGTAGATCACAAAAGAAACCAGCATGGATGCATAAAGAACTATCTGACAAATTGAAAGACAAAAAGGACAAATATAAAAAATGGAAAGAGGGCAAATAACTAAGGCAGAATATCAGCAAATAGCCGAGCCTGTAAAGATGAAGTGAGGAAAGCTAAGGCTCACAATGAACAAAGGCTAGCGACAAAAGTAAAAATAATAAAAAGCTTCTTCCAACATGTTAAAAACAAGAAAAAAGTCAAGGAAACAATTGGCCCATTGCTGGGAGAAAGTGGCAAGAAGATGACAAGCAACAGGGAGAAAGCAGATCTACTTAACTCATATTTTGCATCTGTCTTTACACAAAAGGAAAAAACAATCCAACCTATCAAAACAGCACCACAAAAAACAGATTAGGAACACAAGTTAAAATAGTGAAGATAATGGTAAGTGAATACCTGTCTACCTAGACGAGTTCAAATCACCAGGACGGATGGATTACACCCCAAGGTTCTGAAGGAACTGGCAGGCGTGATCTCAGAACCACTGAACTATATCTTTCAAAGATCCTGGAGCACAGGAGCTGCCAGAGGACTGGAAAAGAGCTGATGTAGTTCCCATCTTCAAAAAGGAAAAAACAGATCCAGGAAACTACAGACCTATCAGTCTGACCTCAATACCGGGAAGATTCTGGAAAAGATAATCAAGCAACGAATCACGAACACCTAGAAGCAAACAAAGTAATAACCAAAAGCCAACATGGGTTTGTCAAAACAGATCATGCCAGACTAATCTTATCGCATTCTTTGACAAAATGACAAAATTAGTAGACCAGAGGAATGCTGTTGATATAATTTACTTGGACTTCAGTAAAGCATTTGATAAAGTAGACCATAACCTACTACTAGATAAAGTAGAAAAATGTGGGTTAGACAGCACCACCACCAGATGGATTCAGAACCTTCTCGTCCCTTAAGGGCTGCCTGGCACACCCCTGACTTTGCTTCAGGCTCACAGGACGGGTTGTTAATTTTTAATTGTGCATTGACGATTCCAGCCTCCTCCACAAGAGCTTTGTTCCCCTTCAAAGCGGCACCATTGGTACCGTTTCAGGGATCATTTGCAGCCTTTGATGGACCGTTTTGAGAAAGGCCTAACCCTGGAAATGAGCAAGAAAGACCCAGCCCCCTCAGGCTCCCTGTGTGGCTGATCGTAGGCTGTGCAAACCTTCTGCTGTTTGTCACGAATTCGTGCTGTCGCCTTTTCGGAGGAAGCAAGCGGGTGGAGTTGCAGCTTGCAACTCCACAAAAAAGGGGCTTTCGGTCCCATCGTCCTGCTGCTCTACTGTGTCGAGTTTGCACCACCTTTTAAAGCAGTGTTTCTTGAACTTCCCAACTTTTTAAGATAAGTGGACTTCAGCTTCCAGTATTAGAATTTAGAGTAACAGGGTTGGAAAGGACCTTGAAGGTCTTCTAGTCCAACCCCCTGCTTAGGCAGGAAACCCTACACCACTTCATACAAAATGGTTATCCAACATCTTCTTAAAAACTTCCAGTGTTGGAGCATTTACAATTTCTAGTGGCAAGTTGTTCCACTGATGAATTGTTCTCACTGTCAGGAAATTTCTCCTTAGTTCTAAGTTGCTGTTGTGGTCCACCAGCAGTCTGCGGAGCTGACTGCCGAGTTGGACAGCGAGGAGGTTGGGGAAGAACATGGGCAAGTCCTGGAGGCAGGGGAAGGCCTGGAAGAGGGCTCTGCGTCAGAGGCAGAAGTGGGGCCAGGGCCATCGAGAAGTGAAGTGCGGACTCCAGAGCCTCCAGAGGTGGACAGCAGAGAGGCAGAGGAACAGGAGGAGTCTATTCCTAGTGCACGGATGCAAAGAGCTGCCAGAAGGCAAGAGCAGCTAAAGTAAAAAGGACGACTCGGGAGTAAGGCCAGGAGATGATTGGCCCTCCAATAAGGCTTAAAAGAGCAGCAAGGGCTCTTGGGTGCGCTGGTGTGGTGTTTAGCTCTCTCCATAATAATATAATAATAATAATAATAATATTTTAATTTTTATACCGCCCTTCTCCCGAAGGACTCAGGGCGGTGAACAGCCAAGTAAAAACAATACAATATATTACAATAAAAACTATTTAAAAAACTTATTCGATAAGGCCTAAATTTAAATATAAAATACATAATATAAATATAAAATAAACCCCTTTTAAAACAAATTAAAAACCCCTATCAAGCCAGTCCTGCTCGGAAGAATAGGTACGTCTTCAGCTCGCGGCGAAAAGTCCGGAGGTCAGGAAGTTGTCGAAGTCCTGGGGGAAGCTCGTTCCAGAGGGTAGGTGCCCCCACAGAGAAGGCTCTCCCCCTGGGGGTCGCCAGCCGACACTGTTTGGCTGACGGCACCCTGAGGAGACCCTCTCTATGGGAGCGTACCGGTCGGTGGGAGGCATGTGGTAGCAGAAGGCGGTCCCGAGGATATCCCGGTCCTATGCCATGGAGCGCTTTAAAGGTGATAACCAACACCTTGAAGTGCACCCGGAAGACCACAGGTAGCCAGTGCAGCCTGCGCAGGATTGGTGTTCATTCCCCGTAAAACATCCCATTCTCTATTGAAGCAGTCGTGCCAGCTGGGGAATTCTGGGAGTTGAAGTCCACAGGTCTTAAAAGGTTGGAAAGCTCTGTTCTACACACTTCTTGGGAGATTTAACAAATCGAACAACATAGAATTCTGGGAGTTGATGTCCGCAGGTCTTAAAGTTGCCAAGAAACGTTGAGAAACGTTCGATTCAAAGGGACTAACTCCCTGACAGCTGTCCATGGTCCTGATGATTCGCTTAACAATTAAAACCGGGCATGATTCCCTTAACAACCCGCTTGCTTAGCAATGGAAATTCTTGTCCTAACTGGGGTCATATGTCGAGGACTTCCTGTAATGTCTCCGAAGTTTCATTTCTAGGGACATCATATATCCGTGACATTTTCTTGGGAACGATACGGAAGTGGTTTTTCTTCAACTTCCAGAACAGATCTTCTAAGAGTCTGTGTTTGCTATGTCCATGATGTGTGCAATCCAGATTCTTTCCAACATCCAGCTGGGGTGGATTTTTTGGTATGTTCAATGTTAGATTTGTTTGATGTTTGGGTTATTTCTTTTTGGACACAATTTTTTTTTTTTTGGTTTCTGTTATTGTTGGATATGTGTTTTCCTGTTTCCTTTATTTTGCATTCTATTCTTGTTGATAAAATGTAATTTTTATCAGAGGATAATTAGAACTTCAGAGGATAATTAGAACTGCAGAAAAAATAATTGCTACCAACCTGCCTTCCATTGAGGACCTGTATTCTGCACGAATCAAGAAGAGGGCCGTGAAAATATTTACACACCCCTCGCATCCTGGACATAAACTGTTTCAACTCCTACCCTCAAAACGACGCTACAGAGCACTGCACACCAGAACAACTAGACACAAGAACAGTTTTTTCCCGAAGGCCATCACTCTGCTAAACAAATAATTCCATCAACACTGTCAAACTATTTACTGAATCTGCACTACTATTAATCTTCTCATCGTTCCCATCACCAATCTCTTTCCACTTATGACTGTATGACTGTAACTTTGTTGCTGGCAATCCTTATGATTTATATTGATATACTGACCATCAATTGTGTTGTAAATGTTGTACCTTGATGAACGTATCTTTTCTTTTATGTACACTGAGAGCATATGCACCAAGACAAATTCCTTGTGTGTCCAATCACACTTGGCCAATAAAATTCTATTCTATTCTATTCTATTCTATTCTATTCTATTCTATTCTATTCTATTCTATTCTATTCTATTCTATTCTATTCTATTTAGGTTTAGGTTTAGATTTAATTTCAATTTCAATTTCAAATCTTAATTGTCAGTGCACAACACATGTACAATTTAGATTTAGATTTAGATACAAAGTCAATGTCCTGTATGTCCATGATGAGCACAATCCAAATAATGTATTATCCATGAGATATCCATGAGTTATTATCCATATCGTTCTTGGGAACGATATGGAAGTGCCTTGCTTGTGATATTTGGGTTATTTCTTTTTGGATACATTTTTCTTTCTTTCTGTTCCTGTTGGATATATGTTTTCCTCTTTCCTTTTTTTTTTTAAATTTAATTCTTGTTGATAAATATATATACAAGTCATTGTTTGGTACATCTATGATGTGTACAATCCAAATAATATGTTATTATGCCGACGGCGCTATACAAAACACCAAACACGCCAGGATAATGGAAGATCTTTGAGTCCTTCTAATGACACATAATGTTGCAGCTAATCGATGTTTTTATATACATTTCTTATTTTCTGAGGAGTGTATCCGTAACCTTGAACCCAGCCTTCAGCTGTTCTCCTCCCATTCCATCTCAGGGATGGGTAATTGAAGAGTGTATTATAACTTCACGCATGTGATGGTTCAAAAGGCCAAACCATTAAAGGCCATGTTTCGTTTCCTCACGAGCTCTAAGTAGCATGGCGGAGAAAACAAACCTTAATAGATCTCCAAGGATACTTGATGGGTCCAGAAAGCCATTAAAATCCAGAGAAATCATTACTTTGCATGTTAAGTGTGCGTTTTGTTACAAAAACAGAAAAGGGGGAGGGGGAGGGGAAGAAGAAAAATGCCCCCTCAAGAAGCAAACATAGGCTCAGTTTCTTATATCCGAGATGTGGATTTTTACAACCAAAATCCCCCCAAAAATGACTTCGTCATAATAAAACTCCAGCGTTGCAGTTGGAATATTCTAATTTTTTTAAAAAATGCTTTTAAATGGTCAAATGCAACTGGCCCCCAAAACACTCATTTTTCTCTAAATCAAGGATGCCCGACCACAGCAGCTTTAAGACTTGTGGGCTTCAACTGTCAGAATTCTTCTGATAGGTTGAAAAATGCTCCTAAGTCCCTTTTTTTTCACTGTGGTTATAACTTCAGACGGTCACTAAACGAACTGTTTTTAAGTTAAGGACTACCTGTACATGGGTCCCATCCCTTGCCAAGACAGCCCAACAAATCAACGCAACGTTTACCACCTTGAGATGTTAAATTAAATTCTTCCTTTGTGGCTTGGCAGATCAACAGAATAACAGAGTTGGAAGGGACCTTGTAGGTCATCTAGTCCAACCCCCAAAACCAAGCAGGAGACCTTACACCGTTTCATAGAATCATAGAATAGAATAGAATAGAATAGAATAGAATAGAATAGAATAGAATAGAATAGAATTCTTTATTGGCCAAATGTGATTGGACACACAAGGAATTTGTCTTGGTGCATATGCTCTCAGTGTACATAACAGAAAAGATACGTTCATCAAGAATCATAGAATAGAGTAGAGTAGAGTAGAGTAGAATAGGGTAGGGTAGGGTAGGGTAGGATAGGGTAGGGTAGGGTAGAATAGAATAGAATAGAATAGAATAGAATAGAATAGAATAGAATAGAATAGAATAGAATAGAATAGAATAGAATAGAATTTTTATTGGCCAAATGTGATTGGACACACAAGGAATTTGTCTTGGTGCATATGCTCTCAGTGTACATAACAGAAAAGATACGTTCATCAAGAATCATAGAATAGAGTAGAGTAGAGTAGAGTAGAGTAGAATAGAATAGAATAGAATAGAATAGAATAGAATAGAATAGAATAGAATAGAATAGAATAGAATAGAATAGAATAGAATTCTTTATTGGCCAAGTGTGATTGGACACACAAGGAATTTGTCTTGGTGCATATGCTCTCAGTGTACATAACAGAAAAGATACGTTCATCAAGAATCATAGAATAGAATAGAGTAGAGTAGAGTAGGGTAGGGTAGGGTAGGGTAGGGTAGAGTAGAGTAGAGTAGAATAGAATAGAATAGAATAGAATAGAATAGAATAGAATAGAATAGAATAGAATAGAATAGAATAGAATAGAATAGAATTTGTTATTGGCCAAGTGTGATTGGACACACAAGGAATTTGTCTTGGTGCATAGGCTCTCAGTGTACATAAAAGAAAAGATGCCTTCATCAAGGTACAACACTTACAACTCTTAATGATAGTCATAGGGTACAAATAAGCAATCAGGAAACAATCTCAATATAAATTGTAATGATACAAGCAACAAAATTACAGTCATGCAGTCATAAGTGGAAAGAGATGGGTGATGGGAACAATGAGAAGCTTAATAGTAGTGCAGATTTAGTCAATAGTTTGACAGTGTTGAGGGAATTATTTGTTTAGCAGAGTTGCATTGCACTTCAGATGGAGAATGTGTTTTTCACCAGGGTTAATGAGGTGTCGTTAGCCACGCTTCACTTTTGGTGTCACCCACAGATATTTGCAAATCTGACTTGTGGAACGAGTTTGCAAAGTGTATTTGATCCCAAAATGCATCGTCTGTTGCAAAATGTCTCCGAGTTTCTGTCTAGACAAATTCCTGGCAGATAATCGATCTGAGCAGTTCATAAACTGATTATTATTTCATCAAGGCGAGTCATTCACCTCTACCGTGGTACTCTTGTGCCAAGAGTACCAATATATATATATATATATATATATATATATATATATATATATATATATATATATATATATATATATATATATATATATATATATATATATATATATATGTGTAGATCATTAGGTTTTCTCCGTAAAATTGGAAGTGTCTTGGCGGCGTTTGAAGTCTCATTCGTCATCTTCAGGCTTCAGCTTTGCTTTGCTCCCAGAAGCACGAAGCTGAAGCCTGAAGATGACGAATGAGACTTCGTCGAAACGTCGCCAAGACACTTCCAATTTTACGCGGGAGAAAACCCGAATAACCAAAGATCTACATACAAACACCCGCGAAAACCTCAGAAAACATATATATATATATTCATGATATGTTTTTTTACTTATGATAATGTTTATGTATACTGTTATGACAAAATTAAATTAAAAAAAAAAGTCAGAATCTACAATAAGCCGCCAATCTACAACTCTGCGTTTCAGACCAGGGTAATATTTCCCCCAGCAAATTGTCTGAATGAAGGTAATTTTCTGGCTGGAGCGACATTTTCTTAAAAGAAGAAGTGTTCAATCTTATTTTCGCAGTCCTGAAGATGGGGTTTAGATTTTGCTCTTTTGCAAACGCAGTCTGGGTTCAGGTTGAAATCCCTTCATGAAGAGTAGGTCTATACAGATACGCATTTGATTAGACCAGGTTGTTTATAAAAGAAACGATTACGGTATTCCTGACAGTGAGAACAATGAATCAGTGGAACGGCTTGGCTCCAGAAGTTGTGGATGCTCCATTGCTGGAATCTAGCAAAGATGGATTTTTCAAGAGGCAACTGGACTTTCTCTTCAGAGAACTTGTTGTGCCTCGTCCGCCCCCCTCTCCGCAGCTGGCCCCTCTCATCTCCTGTTATCTCAACCATGGACTGATAGTGCAGACGAACGGCCTGGCATGCCTCCAGCCCCCAGTCCTGGCACCATGCCCGGACAGACCAAGCAAGACGAATGGCCTGGCATGCCTCCAGCCCCTAGTCCTGGCACCATGCCTGGACAGACCGAGCAAATAAACCCCGCCCTACAGCATGTGAGCCTGAGGAGCATGAAGCCAGTCACGAGCTAGAATTGCCAGCAGCTGGAGGGTGGACAGATCCCTGCTTCCGGAGAATGGAGAGGCGACGTCAGCAAAAGGAAGGGAGGGGCAGGCCTGGATAAGTGCTGAGTCATGGAGCCACACCCCATGGCCTATATAAAGGATCTGCTTTCTGGCATTCTTTGAGTCATGCAAAGTCTAATCTGGATTGCTGAAGTCACACCTTGGACTCCTGCCTGCCCTGAGAACTCTGACAGGACTTTGGCAAAGCTGCAGAGGCTTTGTGGCCACGCTTGATACAGACTTCCCCGACCCGGCCGTCAGAGGAGGAGTGGGACATGACAGAACTGAAGAAGCTTCTTGGACGAGAAGCGAAACGTCTTCAAAGCAAAACCAGAAAGTCGCCTCTTGGAAAAAGCACCATGACCTGGAGGACTGAGAATCTCCATAGACATTGTAGGAGTTGGTTTATCATTGCTTTCTTTTTCTTTTTTTTTTACTATGGTTGTCTTCCATCCAAATATTAGTAGAGTTGATCCTCATGAACTATTCCACCCAGCAAGTGTTGACAGACGGATCTGGGGAACATCAGAACTAGGGAAAGCAGCCAAGTGATGGTCCTTGCTGGTTCCACATCTCCCAATCATTAATGTCCATGATGATGGCATTATCCATTAAGTTGAGTCTGACTCTCAACGATTCTATGTGAAGGTCTCTCCACATTTTCTGATCTTGCACAAACTTCTTTGTGCAATAATATATCCATGCATGATGTCCTTTTTATAATTTGCACATTATTTGTGTGATGATGTCATGCATCCATTATATGTCACTTGCCTCTTTGGCCTTTGCAGACTGTGTTTGGGAAGGCACTCCAAGATGTGTCTTTAAGAGACACAGGGAGTCCTTGATTTACAAACCGTCCATTTAGCGATGGAAAAAAGTGACTTAACAGATTAACAGAATTGGAAGGGACCTAGTAGGTCATCAACCTTGGCAACTTTAAGACTTGTGGACTTCAACTCCCAGAGTTCCTCAGCCAGCAAAGCTTTCTGGGAATTGAAGTCCACAAGTCTTAAAGTTGCCAAGGTTGGAAACTCCTTGTCGTGTCCCACTCCTCCGCTGACGGCCGGGTCGGGGAAGTCCGTATCAAGCGTTCCTCTGCAGCTCTGCCAAAGTCCTATCAGAGTTCTCAAGGCAGGCAGGAGACCAGGAAGTGACTTCAGCAATCCAAGGTAGACTTTGCCTGACTCAGAGAATGCCAGAAAGCAGATCCTTTATATAGGCCATGGGGTGTGGCTCCATGACTCAGCACTTATCCAGGCCTGCCCCTCCCTTCCTTTTGCTGACATCACCTCTCCATTCTCCGGAAGCATGGATCTGTCCACCCTTCAGCTGCTGGCAATCTGAGCTCATGACTGGCTTCACATTCTTCAGGCTCACATGCTGTGGGGGAGGGGTTTAGTTGCTCCATTTGCCTGGGCATGGTGCCAGGACTGAGGGCTGAAGGCACGTCAGGCCCTTCGTCTTGCTCGGCCTGTCCGGGCATGGTGCCAGGGCTGGGGGCTGGAGGCATGCCAGGACATTCTTCCGAACTATCAGTGTCCGGCAGGAGATAAGAGGGGCCCGGCTGCGGCAGGGGGAGCAAGCGAGACACAACACCCCTGATCTAGCTCAAGCAGGAGACCCTACACCATTTCTGACAGATGGCAGTCCAGTTTCTTCTTGAAAGCTTCCAGGGATGAAGCTTCCACAACTTCCAAAGGCAACTTCAGTTCCATCAGTTGATTGCTCTCACTGTCAGAAAATTTCTCCTTATTTCCAGGTTGAATCTCTCCTTGTTCAGTTTCCATCCGTTATTCCTTGTCTGGCCTTCAGGTGCTTTGGAAAATAGGTTGATCCCCTCCTCTCTGTGCTACCCCCTCAAATATTGGAAGATGCTATCATGTCTCCCCTGGTCCTTTTCTTCAGTAAACTAGCCATGCCCAGTTCCTGCAACCGTTCTTCAAATGTTTTAGTCTCCAGTCCCCTAAGCAGGGGGACTTTGTTGCTCAAGCAGGAAGAGTGGAAGAAAACTCTGATTGAATAATATTTGATATAGCCTTTCACGGAAAAAATAATGGGCCCTTCTCTGCTCCCCTTGGAGAAAGAATCTCTTCTCTGCACCTAGAATTGCACCCAGCTGCAATCTTCTCCCCATAAGTTAACAAGGATGGTTGCAGGATCCAATTTTGTAACTACAGAAAAAGGACCGTGGCTTCTGTTCGTGGTCAGCAAATCTCACATGAAAAAGACAAAAAAAAAATAGCTGGGAGCTGAATTACTGGTCCTTATATATATATTCTGCTGCCTAACGAAAGGCTCCATAAAGTTAGTAAAATATTTGTTTTGCCTCTCAGTGTTATGCCCTTTTAAACAACGAAGCCAGCCAAAACCATTCTGTCTCTTTTATCCGCTTATTGCCAATTCACGAACTTTGGCCTCACCTAAGAGAGTAATTGCAATATTGTTCGCTCGTTTCTTGTAAGTATTATGCGATGTTGACAGTAATTGTTATAAAAGATGGCATTAGTAGCCACTATCAGCCTGGCTTTAAATAAAACTGTTCATTCTGAGAAGCATTTATTACCAACCAAGTTAATTACCACAACATTGTTTTAAAATAACCACATAATATATTCCAGGGACATTATGTGATTTGTGTCCAGCACTAATCATAAACCGTGCAGAGACTGGGATATAACTTAGAAGTTGCTGGTGTGACCAATTCAGAGCCACTGGATCGTGTATAAGCTTTGGAGTCAACCTGGACTGGGTCTTTTCAAATCTGGATCGGGTTCTTTTGTCTTTCTGTTGCCCTTAGAGGAAATCCCAAAGCTTTTGTTTTTCTTTCATTTCAATTTCCCCCCCGAATAGAATAGAATTCTTTATTGGCCAAGTGTGATTGGACACACAAGGAATTTGTCTTAGGCAGTGGTGAAATCTAATTTTTTTACTACCAGTTCTGTGGGTGTGGCTTGGTGGGCGTGGCATAGCTTGGTGGGCGTGGCTTGGTGGGCATGGCAGGGGAAGGATACTGCAAAATCTCCATTCCCTCCCCACTCTGTTTCTTTCTTCCCCAAACCCCCAAAACTTTAAGCTTATACTGTCTACTGTTGACCTCGCCCACATCCTAGGAGATCTGTAAGGGGCCTGCGTAAGAGCACCTGCGTGCCTACCGTCCCTGTCCTAATATTCCTTTTTACTTACTCTTTTCATGTATCTAAATTATGTTTATACTTTTACCTGTTATCTTATATATGATTGACAAAATAAATAAAATGAATAAAACTGGTCCGTCCCCCCCATTAGGCATGAAAGCTGGCCTGGTGGTCTGGGATCAGTCCCCATATAATGCATTTTGTGGGAATCCAAGAGTTGCAGAGCCACAATTTCATGGACTGTTTGCACCAGTTGTTTGTTGTGACCCAGGCCCAAATAGGTAGTAGGAAACTCAGTCAGTGTAAAAACAAACAAACAAACTTTATTAAAACAGCTGAGAATTACTTCATTCTCAGCGTAGTTCAACTAAATTAAAGCAAATTCCTCCCAACACAATTCCTCAGTCCTATCACCAACCTTGGTCCAATTAGGCAAACTGCCAAAGGCCTTTCTTGGCAAAAGTTCAGAAGACGCCGATATGAAACAAATGCAACAAGACAAAGCTATCAATGTTGTTTTCTGGCAAAGAGCCCAAACACCGTTGCTGGTCTTTTAAACCTTATGGGAGGGGCCAATCGTCTCTTGGCCCTACTCCTGAGTCATCCTCTTTGCTTTAGCTGTTCTCGCCTTCTGGCAGCTCTTCTCATGAGTGCATTAGGAACAGGCTCCTCCTGTTCCTCTGCCTCACTACTGTCAGCCTCTGGAGGCTTTGGAGTCTGCACATCACTCCCCGATGGCCCTGGCCCCACCTCTGCCTCCGACGCAGAGCCCTCATCCGGGCCTTCCCCAGCCTCCAGGACTGGCCCATGCTCTTCCTCAGCCTCATCGCTGTCCGACTCCGTTGCCAGCTCCTCAGGTGCTGGCGGACCACAACACTGTTCATCTTCTCTGCATGTTGTATCGCTTTGTACATTTCCGTGAGTTTTTCTTCTTCTTTCTCCAAAAATGACATGAGTTTGTCAGAGTTTATATAAGAGGGATCTTTAGCAAAATCTGGAGAAGTGTGAAAAATCACTCCCATCGGAGATACATAACACGCCTATCCTGCTTTTCACCTGCCCTTATCCTTTTGTTTATTTAATATTGGCACTGAAATCTAATGTTCAATCAAACGTCAACAAGTAGGAGTTCTCCTTTGCAGACAGACAATAAAACAAAGAGTGCTGTGTTCACGAGCCCATAAATTATTTTAACCCCTCCTCAAATGGATGAGAACCAGCAACTCAAGGGCTCCATTTCATGCTTAAACTTTACAGAGATAGTCCTCAACTTACAAGAGTTCATTTAGTGACCATCTCGACGTCTTTTTTATAGTCTGGCGACCAAAACTGAATGCAGTATTCTGCGGTAGGTATGCTCTTCCTAACCTATTACTGGACTTCTAATTTCCAGTCCTCCTACCATTGCAGCATCCCTATGGTCAAAACCTCTGTGGCTCAGACTGCTAATGCAGTCTGTTATTAACAGCAGCTGCCTGCAATTACTGCAGGTTCTAGTCCCACCAGGCCCAAGGTTGACTCAGCCTTCCATCCTTTATAAGGTAGGTAAAACGAGGACCCAGATTGTTGGGGGGGCAATAAGTTGACTTTGTATATAAATATACAAATAGAATGAAGACTATTGCTAACATGGTGTAAGCCGCCCTGAGTCTTCGGAGAAGGGCGGGATATAAATGCAAAAAACAAAAAACAAAAACACGGGCGCTTGGCAACCAGTATATATTTACAGCAATTGCAGCATCCTGGGTTGGGGTGTGTGTGTGTGTGTGTGTGTGTGTGTGTGTGTGTGTGTGTGTGTGTGTCACATGATGGCTGTTTATGATCTTTCCAGGTGGCTTCCAACAGGCCAAGGCCCCCCAATAGGGGAAGCTGGATCGGTTTAAGAACCATTTAATTCACGTAACTGCTGCAGCAGTTCTCGTCAGAACCGTGACAAGATCGTGGATGCCAGAGACGGGCTTTAACAACCGTCTTGCTTAGCCACAAAAAATCCTGGCCTCAATTCAGTGGTGAAATCTAACTATTTTTTTACTACCAGTTCTGTGGGCGTGGCTTAGCCGGGTGGTGTGGCTTGGTAGGCGTGGCAGGAGAAAGATACTGCAAAATCTCCATTCCCTCCCCATTCCTGGGGGAAGGATCCTGCAAAATCCCCATTCCCTCCCCACTCCTGGGGGAAGGATATTGCAAAATCCCCATTCCCTCCCCACTCCTCGGGGAAGGATATTGCAAAATCCCCATTCCCATCTGGGGGAAGGATATTGCAAAATCCCCATTCCCACCCCACTCCAGGGGAAGGATACTGCAAAATCTCCATTCCCACCCCACTCCAAGGGAAGGATACTGCAAAATCTCCATTCCCTCCCCACTCCTGGGGGAAGGATACTGCAAAATCCCCATTCCCTCCCCACTCCTGGGGGAAGGATATTGCAAAATCCCCATTCCCACCTGGGGGAAGAATATTGCAAAATCCCCATTCCCACCGCACTCCAGGGGGAAGGATACTGCAAAATCCCCATTCCCTCCCCACTCCTGGGGGAAGGATACTGCAAAATCCCCATTCCCTCCCCAATCCGGGGGAAGGATACTGCAAAATCCCCATTCCCACCCCACTCCAGGGGAAGGATACTGCAAAATCCCCATTCCCTCCCCACTCCTGGGGGAAGAATATTTCAAAATCTCCATTCCCACCCCACTCTGGGGCCAGTCGTAGGTGGTATTTGCCGATTCTCTGAACTGCTCAAAATTTCCGCTACCGGTTCTCCAGAACCTGTCAGAACCTGCTGGATTTCACTCCTGCCTCAATTGTAAATCAGGGACTGTCTTGCAGACCACTGTCACATATGCACACCAGTGTTGTCCCTCCCTGTTACCTAGCCTTTTCCTCCACTCCTCTCTCTCTCTCTCTCTCTCTCTCTCTCTCTCTCTCTCGTTTTATTCCTCTTTCCTGAGTTGTATAATACACAACTCCTAAAATAGCATCTGTACTTCTCCTCTAGCTAACCCGGAGGGACTTAAACGCGGGCCGAAAGGCAGGGCAGAGGAAAAGCTGTGTCTTTTGTCCTGGTGACCCTGTCAAGACAGATCAAGCCACAGCGCTTTGCTTCACGCAGAAGAGGGCGAAGTGGATTCCCAGGTCACGCTAAAGCAAACCAACCGAGTAACCAGTGTTCAGGTTTAGCCCTGGAACGGCCAACTTTGGACTCCGGAGACAATGTTCTCTGAATCCTTTTGCAACCTCGAGCACGGTGGTTTGCCAATTTTTTTTCCTTCCTTTGCCGAAAAACTGCTTATCGGAAAATCTTATGGAACTTTTGAGGACTGGCAGTTGTTCCTTCAGCCGCACCGGTGGCTGAACAAATAGCTATAACCTGAAGACTGTCGGTATTATAAAACCAATATCGCGGAATTATCTTTATGTCCTTTTGAGGAATTAGCTTGGGTAATTTCATCAGTTTTCGTCCTAGTAGGAAGACTTTGGGGAGATTTCTGAATGTACTTTAGCAATCTTTAAGACAACTTAAATGTCCCCGTTATGATAGCAATAGCACTTAGACTTGTATATTGCCCCATAGTGCTTTTACAGCCCTCTCTAAGTGGTTTACAGAGTCAGCCTCTTGCCCCCTGCCATCTGGGTCCTCGTTTTAATGACCTTGGAAGGACGGAAGGCTGAGTCAACTTGGAGCCAATATATGGGCAGAATTAGCCTGAAATTCTGCGTTCCAATCACTCACTACACCTTCCTTCCTTCCTTCCTTCCTTCCTTCCTTCCTTCCTTCCTTCCTTCCTTCCTTCCTTCCTTTGCAAGCAATAGCAGACTTATATACAGCTTCACAGTGCTTTACAGCCCTCTCTAAGCATCTCAGTCAGATGACAATGTAGACTTGCACTTTTTTAAAAATTTGAAGAGTCCTAGATGGATTTGGTCCACCAGCTGTCTGTTTATTCAAAGCTGCTGTGACGAATGTCACCCATTGTGGATTTTGGCAGGCGTTGCGACAGCGGAGCCTTCGGCGGACAAAAGACTGACTCCTGGCCAAACAGCTGGAGGGGTTTCTTTAGCAAGCAGGGAGGCTTCGCAATGAGTCCAGCGCTCTTCATTCACAAATCAAGGTTGTCCTTCTGGAAGACGGATGAATGGGGAAATTGGCAGGACCTCATCAGTTTCCCAGGGCTTGAGCTATCTGATGAGCAAATACTTTGAGTCAGAGCAAAGCTTGCCTCCAGGACAAACAATGGCTCCTTTCTTGGATCAAATGCTAATTTTTTAGCAATCAATCAATCATAAAGAAGAGGGAGTCAACTTATTCACCAAAGCACCTGAAGGCAGGACAAGAAACAATGGATAAGTTAACCATCTGACTGAGATGGTGTAGGGTTTTCTGCCTGGGCAGGGGGTTGGACTAGAAGGCCTCCAAGGTCCCTTCCAACTCTGTTGTTATGTTATGTTATGTTATGTTATGTTATGTTATGTTATGTTATGTTATGTTATGTTATGTTATGTTATGTTATGTTATGTTATGTTATGTTATGTTATGTTATGTTATGTTATGTTATGTTATGTTATGTTATGTTATGTTATGTTATGTTATGTTATGTTATGTTAAAGGATGGAAACTAATCAAGGAGAGAAGCAACCTGGAACGAAGGAGAAATTTCCTGACAGCAAGAACGGTTCATGAGTGGAACGGCTTGCCTCCAGAAGTTGTGGGTGCTTTATCACTGGAGGTTTTTAAGAGACTGGACAACCATTTGTCTGGAAGTGAAGGAACATAATAATAGTAGAATAGGTAGAATTACTGGGACATAATAATAACTTGCTATTTCGCTTCTGTAAGAATTGCTTTGCTCTTGTAAGAATTGGATTTGCCTCTGCCATTTGCTTCTACCAGTGATCTAACTCCTATTATCTTGCTTTTGTGTACAACTCAGTGCCTGGTACAGGGTATGTCATGGCCGGGCAGGGTTGTTGTTGTTAGTTGTGAAGTCGTGTCCGACCCATCGCAACCCCATGGACAATGTTACTCCAGGCCTTCCTATCCTCTACCATCATCTGGAGTCCATTGAAGCTCACGCTGACTGCTTCAATGACTCCATCCAGCCACCTCGTTCTCTGCCGTCCCCTTCTTCTTTTGCCCTCCATCGTTCCCAGCATTGGGCTCTTCTCCAGTGAGTCCTTCCTTCTCATTAGGTGGTCAAACTATTTCAGTTTCATCTTCAGGATCTGGCCTTCTAAAAAGCAGTCAGGGTTGATATCCTCTAGGACTAACCGGTTGGATAGCCTTGCAGTCCAAACAGAGGAATTATTGAGTCTGTCATTTGCACCTCTATAACTGTCTGGTTCGGTTCTGCAACCCAACAAGAAAAACACAGACTTCAGAGGATAATTAGAACTGCAGAAAAAATAATTGCTACCAACCTGCCTTCCATTGAGGACCTGTATACTGCACGAATCAAGAAGAGGGCCGTGAAAATATTTACAGATCCCTTGCATCCTGGACATAAACTGTTTCAACTCCTACCCTCAAAACGACGCTATAGAGCACTGCACACCAGAACAACTAGACACAAGAAGAGTTTTTTCCCGAAGGCCATCACTCTGCTAAACAAATAATTTCCTCAACACTGTCAGACTATTTACTGAATCTGCACTACTATTAATCTTCTCATCATTCCCATCACCAATCTCTTTCCACTTATGACTGTATGACTATAACTCGTTGCTGGCAATCCTTATGATTTATATTGATATATTGACCATCAATTGTGTTGTAAATGTTGTACCTTGACGAAGGTATCTTTTCTTTTACGTACACTGAGAGCATATGCACCAAGACAAATTCCTTGTGTGTCCAATCACACTTGGCCAATAAATTCTATTCTTCTATTCTATTCAATGGACTCGCCGGAGTCTTCTCCAGCACCAGCGTTCAAAGGCCTCCATTCTTTGGCGCTCAGCCTTTCTTACGATCCAACTGGCAGGGTTACATTGGGCAAATACCTGTGTTGCTAAGCACTCAGCCCCCCTGTTCCTTGCCACATGGGCAATGCAGGGCTACAAGGAAGACCTGGATCAGGGACAGAATTGGGTACTAATCTGATATCTCTGCAGGTATAAAAGGATGCGATACCTTCCCCAAGGTGTGGCCTTTCACTGCATGCTCTTTGTATGTTGTGGTATGGTCCACCCAGCTCTTCTTTGTACAAATAAAAGCTGATATTTTTTCCAAGCCTCTTTTTGTGTCTTTCTCTGTTTGACATTCTGATGACTCAAATACATTTTGGGACCTTACAGAAGTCTATGAAGATTCTCAGTCATCCAGGTTGTCCCAAAGGTGTGTTGTGGTCCACCAGCAGCCTGCGGAGCCGGCAACAGAGTCAGACAGCGATGAGGCTGAGGAAGAACATGGGCCAGTCCTGGAGGCTGGGGAAGGCCCGGATGAGGGCTCTGCATTGGAGGCAGAGATGGGGCCAGGGCCATCGGGGAGTGAGGTGCAGACTCCAGAGGCTGACAGTAGTGAGGCAGAGGAACAGGAGGAGCCTGTTCCTAATGCACGCATGAGAAGAGCTGCCAGAAGGCAAGAGCAGCTCAAGCAAAGAGGACGACTCGGGAGTAGGGCCAAGAGATGATTGGCCTCTCCCACAAGACTTAAAAGACTAGCAATGGCATTTGGGCTCTTTTTCTTGTTGCTTTTGTTTCGTATTGGCATTTTCTGAATTTTTGCCAAGAAAGGCCTTTGGCAATTTGCCTAATTGGACCAAAGCAAAGTCAATGGGGAAACCAGATTCCCTTAACAACAGTATTGCTGACTTAACAACTGCAGTGATTCACTTAACAACTGTGGCAAGAAAGGTCGTACAATGGGGGGGAAACTCACTTCACAAATGTCTTGCTTAGCAACAAAAATTTGGGGCTCAATTCAAGTCGAGGGTTACCTGTATTGGGGAACTGGCTACGTCAACCTATGTATGAATGAATGGAGAATAGAATAGAATAGAATTTTTTATTGGCCAAGTGTGATTGGACACACAAGGAATTTGTCTTGGTGCATATGCTCTCAGTGTACATAAAAGAAAAGATACGTTCATCAAGGTACAACATTTACAACACAATTGATGGTCAATATATCAATATAAATCATAAGGATTGCCAGCAACAAGTTATAGTCATACAGTCATAAGTGGAAAGAGATTGGTGATGGGAGCTATGAAACGATTAATAGTAGTGCAGATTCAGTAAATAGTCTGACAGTGTTGAGGGAATTATTTGTTTAGCAGAGTGATGGCCTTCGGGAAAAAACTGTTCTTGTGTCTAGTTGTTCTGGTGTGCAGTGCTCTATAGCGTCGTTTTGAGGGTAGGAGTTGAAACAGTTTATGTCCAGGATGCGAGGGATCTGCAAATATTTTCACGGCCCTCTTCTTGATTCGTGCAGTATACAGGTCCTCAATGGAGCAGTTCCTCCATCAAAGCAGGGGTGAAATGCTACGGGTTCGCCCTGGTTTAAGCAAACCGGTAGTTTAAAAAAAGCTACCAGTTTGTCCGAAACGGTATCTCTGATGATCAGCTGTGTCGCACGGTTTATATTAGCCAGAGAACAGGAAATCCTGCTTTCTAGCAAAGCTAAATTGAGTGGCACAGGCGTTTCTCCCCCCCCCCCTTGCTGTTCTACTTACCCAGTGGTCTTTTTTTCTGCACAAAGTGCGCATTTGGCATGTGCTGTGCATGAGGGGACAGCCTGCTTTTGGCAGGCGCTGCACATGCATGTGTGCAGCGTGCTTTTTGCACGCACTGTACATGTGTGCATGCAGCGTGCTTTTCGTACGCACCGCGCATATGTGGGCAGCGAACCAGTGGCGATCCACGGAGGATTTGACCACTGCATCAAAGTATCTATTTTAGTTAAAAGTCCCACTTCCTGCTTGCAAACCTCCAGAGGTTTTCCCTCCTTGCTCCCCAGCTACGGCTCCTGTTCTTGGGAGAGTGATTCTGACAGCATCGCAAGAGAGAAACTGCCCTCATTAAGGTATTTTTGTAAAAGGCTGGTAAATTATATTAATACCGTTCCCTTGATTGTAACTCAGCGAAGCGGCAGGGGTGTGCTTTTCCAACCAGCAGTAAAATATCGAAATGCAAATGAGATTTAAAAAAAACCAGCATTAATTCCTTTCGTAAGGCTTCCACGGGCTGAGAAAGTTTCGGTGCAGAACTTTGAAGAGCGTGGATCGTCTCCTGTGACCTTGGACGACGGAAGTGACGGAACTGAAGGGAAGTGGCCAGGGGTGGGATTGAAAAATTTCAGCAACTGGTTTGCTGCTGGGTGGGCGTGGCCATGAGGGCGTGGCCTATTTGGCCTCCTGCAACATGGCCAGCGGGTGTTTCTACCCTCCCCAGACTCCGGAGTGTTTCCTGGAGCCTTCAGGAAGGTGAAAACTTCCTCCCCCATACTCCGGAGGCCCTCCAGAGGCAGGAAACGAGCCCGTTTTTGGACTTCTGGTACTTCTGGTAGGTCCATTTTTTGCCCTCCCAGAGCCTCTGAGCATGCCCTGCACTTACCTGGCATCCAAAACAGGCCACATGGAGACTCCTGATAGGGGAGGGGCAGGGTGGGCGGGGTCAGCCAATCCTTGGAAAAACCGGTTCGGCGAACCAGATTTAAAATTAACATCCAGTTCACCCGAACCGGTCTGAACCAGCTGAATCCCACTCCTGGATGTGGCTTGCTGGCAAAGGTGTGATGTTGTTGCTCAGATGGGGATGAAAGCAGGGAAACCCCAAACAGTGGGGCAGAGAAAGCCAGACGTGAAGTGGCCCCGAATTCTTCTGTTGATGTAAGTCCGTAGAATCTGTGATGGGTGTTGATGTTACTGATGATGTTAAGGTATGCAAGAAAACCACTAAGCTCAGAGAGCACCAAGGATATTCCTCCTCCTCCTCACCACAAACCCCACTCCGTTCCAGCACTGATGATGTTACCTAGTTTGGTCATGAAAGGTCTGCAAGAAAACTACCAGCCTTAGAGAGTACCAAGTACCCCACAGTTCAACCTGAGTTACAAATAGGTTTGGGTGTTTATTGCCAGAAGAGGCTGCAAACCAGTGGTGGTTGCTACCAGTTCGCCCTGGATCAGGTGAACTAGTAGCAGTGGCGGCGGGAGGTTCCACCCACCTGCCCGGACGCTTCTGTGTATGCGCAGAATTGAGCCAACCGGTAGCGACAGGTTTTGAAACCCAGGGCTGCTGCAAACTGCAATCTTCTTTTGAGCAGGTATTACAAGATTGTGTTAGAAATGAGGATGGGAGAACAGATATACCTGTTTACAGGAGCATAAACGGCACCCAATAGCCTACCGAATACTCATCTTCCTCTTTTCCCCACAACAAGAATCCTGTGAGGTGGGGTGGGCTTAGAGGGAATGAGTGGTCCAAAATCAAATACAAAAAGGACGACTTGGGAGTAAGGCCAGGAGATGATTGGCTCCTCCCATAAGGCTTAAAAGAGCAGCAACGGCTCTTGGGTTCTTTGTAGGAAAGCAGTGTTGCTACATTGGTTTCTTGTCTCCTGTTTCTGAACTTCGTGGGATTCTTGCCAAGAAAAGCCTTTGGCAAGGTGCCAAAGAAGACAAAGGTTTGTGATAAGGCCGAAGGACTTTGTTTTGGACTTAATTTGGATTAAGCTAAGAATGAAGTAATTCTCAGCTGTTCTAATAAAATATGTTTCTTTAGGACTGATTGTGTCTGGTAATAACTACTTGGGCCTGGGTCACAACAGATATTTCTTCTCTGGGCACATTAGGAACAAAACTCTGCAGTGGTGACAAGAAGGGCATCCGGCCAGTAAAGACTCAGCTGCATTCAGTTGCCCAGACTCCACCGCAAGGGATTATGGAGTCATTAAAAGAAGATGATTGATACCTACTGCTTGTCTCGCTTTAACACAGGGTCAAATTCCCCTTCTTCGAACAAGGCATCGTATCTGAAGCTCCCCTAAGGAAATTTCACCCCAAAATACAACACTGAACCTGGGAAGAGCTTCCTTGCTGAATGTGAAGTACCCTTGATTTCGCCAGAGCTTGCTAAACGTTCATGTGGATGCATTGATTTGCATCGCAACCAGCAACCGGTGACAGTTCATTGAACATCTTTAAGAATCTTTATCCTCTTTGGAGGATGAAGCCCGTTTTGGTTCCGTGCATCCCATTAAACAGGAAAGGGTGTTGCAACAGACTTATAGATCAAGCTTTGCAAGTAAACAATTTCAGCTGGTTGCAGCCCAGATGGGTCCTTGCCAGCATGCTAAGAAAAGCTGTTTTAATTATTGTAATGAGAGATGCCAGTTACGAGTCAAAGAGTAGAGAATAATGTGATTCATTAAACGCTTCATGAATAATTAGTGAATGTTTAGAGATGGCTGCAAACATAGAAAATACATTTGGCGGCACTAGCGTAAGCGCCCTTATTTTTGGCGTGACTGCCAAAGCAAGTCAATAAAAAGTTATTACTGTTGAGAAGAAAGAATTATTAGGTTATACGCTATGAAAATATAGGAAATATTCATTGATTTACCTAAGTTTATATCCCAAATGTTCCATATCCTAATCCCTTCAGTAGTAAAGTAAGGTGCTTCTTCTCTCTCATATTAGAGAAAGAGGAGGAGGAGGAGGAGGAGGAGGAGGAGGAGGAGGAGGAGGAGGAGGAGGAGGAGAAGGAGAAGGAGAAGGAGAAGGAGAAGAAGAAGAGGAGGAGGAGGAAGAGGGGAAGGAGGAGGAGGAAGAGGAGGAGGAAGAAGAGGAGGAGGAGGAAGAGGGGAAGGAGGAGGAGGAGAAGGAGAAGAAGAAGAAGAAGAAGAGGAGGAGGAGGAGGAGGAGGAGGAGGAGGAGGAGGAGGAGGAGGAGGAGGAGGAGGAGGAGGAGGGGGAGGAAAAGGAGAAGAGGAAGAAGAAGGAGGAGGAGAAGAAGGAGAAGAAGAAGAAGAAGAAGAAGAAGAAGAAGAAGAAGAAGAAGAAGAAGAAGAAGAAGAAGAAGAAGAAGAAGAAGAAGAAGAAGAAGAAGAAGAAGAAGAGGAAAGAGGAGGAGGAGGAGGAGGAGGAGGAGGAGGAGGAGGAGGAGGAGAAGAAGAAGAAGAGAGGAGAAAGAAAAAGAAGAAGAAGAAGAAGAAGAAGAAGAAGAAGAAGAAGAAGAAGAAGAAGAAGAAGAAGAAGAAGAAGAAGAAGAAGAAGAAGAAGAAGAAGAAGAAGAAAGATGGGAGGAGGAAGAGGAGGAGGAGGAGGAGAATTTTAACTATCTTTCTCAAATGCAAAGTTCAAAAAAGAAGTTAGATTTTGCTATCATGCACACACCCAGCCAACACATCATTCAACGCATCAGTAAGGAACCTGCTTTTTGCCAATAAGAAAACAACTCTATAAAACAGGAGAGCAAAAACATTCTTAAAGAAAACAGGATTGTGGAAAAAACCCTGCAGGGGAGACAGAGAGAGAGAGAGAGAGAGAGAGAGAGAGAGCGTGTGTGTATGTAAGAGACAGAGAAAGAGAGAGAGAGAGGCAAGGGGAAGAATTATGTTGCCACCATTGTGCTACAGATGTGGGAGGGAGGTTACGCTAGTATAAATCTAAACAGGATAATAAAAGCTATAATTTAGTATCTGTTCCTGAAATTAACACTGGCTTTTTTTTTGCCCAAACGGGGAGCTATCGTTATTCTTTTTTTCCTTTCCTTTCCTTTATTTATTTTATTTAATAAATAAAATAATTTAATATCTATCCCCAAAATTAACACCGGCTTTTTTTGCCCAAACGGGGAGCTATCATTATTCTTTTTTCCTTTCCTTTATTTATTTCATTTATGTGTGTGTGTGTGTGACTGGGAGTGAAGAAGGCTGCTGCATTCTGCTTTGATCCCTCACGACAACCCATCGGTTAAAAGACGGGCGTAATGGAATACTTCCAGAAACTGGGAGGTTTATCACTGAATCATCCTATTTCAAATCAAAAGTGCTCCGGCATTAACAGCGTTCGGAGGGAAAATGCCCAGAGAACTCAGAAGCTGCATTTCATTTGCAGGAAGCTTGTCCCTTACTTTCCATGTTTGCCGCTTAGGGATTTTGCTTTTCACATTCCCCTCCGGGTCCCTGTTTTGCAAATTCCTCCAGGGAAAATCCAAATGCAAGTGAAGTAATGAAAGGGGCAGCGCTTCCAAGAGATTGGACGCATTTCATTTATTTTGAAGGAGAAACACATGCAAATCTTTGCCAGTCTTTCTTTAAAAGGGGAGTAAAGGATGCCTCGCACAGCCTTCCGGTGAGGTCATTCCATCGCGACCTTGCGTGCATCTGATAAAGTCGGTCAGGAAAAGCATCGGCGTTGATAACTGTCAGCCTTGCGAGGTAGTCCAGGCAAAAGCAGTACTACAGATAGTCCTCGGTCGACAACAGTTCGTGTAGGGGTGACAGGATAGCAGTGTTCCAATACCTAAGGACCTGCCTCAAAGAAGAGGGAGTCAAGCTATTCTCCAAAGCACCTGAAAGCAGGACGAGAAGCGATGGGTGGAAACTCATCAAGGAGAGAAGCAACTTAGAATTAAGGAGACATTTCTTGACGGTTGGAACAATTAATCAGTGTAATGAATTGCCTTCAGAAGTTGTGGGTGCTCCATTGATGGAGGTTTTGAAGAAGAGATTGGACAACCATTTGTCTGAAATGGTACAGGGTTTCCTGCCTGAGAAGGGGGTTGGACTAGAAGACCTCCAAGGTCCCTTCCAACTCTGTTATTCTATTCTGTTCTGTTCTGTTCTGTTCTGTTCTGTTCTATTCTATTCCATTCCATCCCATATATTCTATTCTATTCTGTTCTATTCTGTTCTGTTCTATTCTGTTCTATTCTATTCATTCTATTTGTATATTTACAAAGTCAACTTATTGCCCCCCCCAACAATCTGGGTCCTCATTTTACCTACCTTATAAAGGATGGAAGGCTGAGTCAACCTTGGGCCTGGTGGGATTCGAGCCTGCAGTAATCACAGGCAGCTGTGTTTTAATAACAGGCTATCTTACAGCCTGAGCCACCACGGCCCAGAATATTCTATTCTATTCTATTCTATTCTATTCTATTCTATTCCATTCCATCCCATATATTCTATTCTATTCTATTCTATTCTATTCTATTCTATTCTATTCTATTCTATTCTATTCTATTCCATTCCATCCCATATATTCTATTCTATTCTATTCTATTCTATTCTATTCTATTCTATTCTATTCCATTCCATTCCATCCCATATATTCTATTCTATTCTATTCTATTCTATTCTATTCTATTCTATTCTATTCTACTCTACTCTACTCTACTCTACTCTACTCTATTCTAGTCTATCTAGGGTTTCCTGTCTAAGCAGGGAGTTGGACTAGAAGACCTCCAAGGTCCCTTCCAACTCTGTTATTCTACTCTACTCTACTCTACTCTACTCTACTCTACTCTACTCTACTCTATTCTGTAGTGACCGTTCAAAGTTACAACCGCACTGAGAAAAGGGACTCATGGCCATTTTTCACACTTACAACCGTTCCAGCATCCCTAAGGTCACGTGACCAAAATTTAGATGTTTGGCAACTGGCTTGTATTTATGACAGTTGCAATGTTCCCGGAGTTGTGCGATCCCTTTTTGTGGCCTTCTGACAAGCAAAGTCAATGGGGAAACCAGATGCACTTACAACGGGGGTTCGTAATTTAACAACTGCAGTGATTCACAACAACTCAAGACAAGAAAGGATTGTGAAATCCTCTTAACACCAGCAACGGAAATTTTGGGCCATAAATCAAGGACAATCTGTATTAAACGTCTAGCTGAAGGTATAAAGTAGACTAATCATGAAACGATGACACTACAAAACAAAATTCTCCTCTCCACTTATTATATTTATTTAATACTCAATTTCTATGTCATCTTATGTTTTGTACGGTTTCTTTATTTTATGCAATTCTTCCTTTCTTGGGTTTTTAAATCTTAATTCTTTGAGAGTTGATTTGACCTTGTGGCATTGTTTTTCTGATCTATGGTTGTAATAAAAGAGCTCGACTCGATTGGATGGTCTTGCGTTGGGCCATCCTTTCTAAACAGTTTGGTTTTAGCTTTTTTTATTCCTATTTGACTGCGATTCAATAAATTTTGATTTGGAAATGCGGGTCGCAGTAACGTTTAGAGGCCTCTCTGGACATACGGGTGGCGTCACTAGAAAGATCATGAATTGTGGATCGAGCTGAAATAACGCCAGACTGCTCAATTAATAATACAAGGATCTTCTGGAAACAAAGGAGGTGCTGAGCCATTGTCAGGAGCCTGCAGCAAAATTAAATTGGGTGCAATGCAGAAGCCCCCGTTAAGTCACGGAGGGAAATGGAAGGATTTGCAGGTGCCTTCATCCTAGCTCCTAGCCCAGCACAGGATTTCAATCAGAAGGAAAAACCAACTCCTCCGAGGCTACACCGATCTTTGCAGTTGGGTTTGTAGCCTTCGGCCTCTCAAGCCGATGAGGAAACGTCTGCTCAGATCAAAAAGATGAAAATGGAAACACAACCTCTCATTCCCAAGGCCGGGAGTTCTCTCCGAGTTCTGAAAAACAGAGCGAAGAGGGGGAGGGGAAATATTCCAGCCCGGGGCTGATCCCTTAATTCACCCAAGAGCGGCTATTTCTTTTGACAAAGGAGAGAGAGAGAGAAAGAGAAAGAAAGAAAGAAAGAAAGAAAGAAAGAAAGAAAGAAAGAAAGAAAGAAAGAAAGAAAGAAAGACACAGAGAAAGAGAGAGAGAGAGAGAGAAAGAAAGAAAGACAGAGAGAGAGAGAAAGATAGAGGGATAGAAAGAGTGACAGAGAGAAAGAGTGAAAGAGAGAGACAGACAGAAAGATAAGTTTAAATAGAAAGATAAGAGCCGTGGGTGGCTCAGGTTGTAAGACAGCCTGTTATTAAACACAGCTGCTTGCAATTACTGCAGGCTTGAGTCCCACCAGGCCCAAGGTTGACTCAGCCTTCCATCCTTTATAAGGTAGGTAAAATGAGGACCCAGATTGTTGGGGGGGCAATAAGTTGACTTTATATATAATATACAAATGGATGAAGACTATTGCCTTACACAATGTAAGCTGTCCTGAGTCTTCGGAGAAGGGCGGGATATAAATGTAAATTAAAAAAAGAGAGAGAGAGAGAAATAAAAAGAGAGGAAGAGAGAGAAAGCCAGAGATAGAAAGAGACAGAGAGAGAAAGTCAGAGAGAAAGACACAAAGAAAGAAAGAAAGAAAGAAAGAAAGAAAGAAAGAAAGAAAGAAAGAAAGAAAGATAGATAAAGAGAGAGAGAGGGAGGGAGGGAAGGGAAGAGAGAAAGAGAGAGAAAGAAAGACAAAGAGAAAAACAGAGAGAGGGAGGGATGGAAAGGGAGGGGAAGGAGGAAGGGAGAGAGAGAGAGAGAGAGATGCTTTCAGCCACAATCAAAATTCTCCTTCCATTCTCCTCCCATTGCTGCATGTCTTGAATCTGAATTAAAGCATTAAGAAAATGAAAGAAGGATGAGGGTTTTATTTTTTCCCCCTCCAGGTTATTTCCATTCAAATCTGCAAGGATTTTGCCAGAAGGTTAAAAAAAAATGCTCACGCATCTATTTTTCAAAGATTTTCAGCAATTTCCTTCTCTGCTCCCTGAAAACAGTGCGCAGATCTGACAGCATCCTTCTTTCTCTCTCCTTCCCTCTCTCTCTCCCTCTCTTTCCCCCTCTCCCTCCCTCTCTCCCCTCCTCTCTCTCTCACAATCTTATCGTAAAAGAGAAGGAATAGAATAGCAGTCCACACAAGACCGAGCGGGGACATTTTGCTACCCAAATGTTAAAACTTTTAATGTCCCTTTTTTTTAATTGAAAAAGTTTTTACAAAAAAAAAGCTTTCCCCCCACCCTTTCCCCCCTCCCCCCCTTCAAAAAAACCCCTCCCCCCCCAACTTCCCAGAACAAACACAAGGTATAGTTTAAAAATAAAACAAACATATGCTAAAAATTTTCCCTCCTAAGTCAGTTATACTCCTGCAATTCTCATCAAATCCTAACCTCCCCCATAGCAATCAGAAATAATACATCCTAATCATTCAAAGGCAGTCTGATATCTCTTAGTCCGATATCTATTTTGGATATAGTCAATCCATTTTTTCCATTCGTTTAAGTATCTTTTTTGTGTATTGTCTTTCAAAAAGGCTGAGATTTTTGCCATCTCAGCCAAATTAGCAACTTCCAATATCTATTCTTCTATTGTAGGGAGTTCTTTTTTCTTCCAATACTGTCCTATCAGTAGTCTTGCCGCTGTTAAAAAATATGGAACGCTTCACGATCCTTGCGCAGGGGCCATGCTAATCTTCTCTGTATCGTTCCAATTTTAGTATATGTGCTGCCGAAGCGAGCACACGACTCTTCTTTTGATCTCTACCTCAGCCAGTCCCCCACTCTTTTTCTTTCATAATTAAAAGACAAACTTTACATTTTAGTTAGGAAGCTAACACAAAGGAGGCTTGAGAAAAACAGGGATTACTTTTTGTTTGCGGGGTGGGGGGGGTTGTAGAGAAAGTCAGCAGTCTAGGAAGGCAACTTTTTAAAAGTTGTGCCAGGACAACTTCATCCTCTTAAATCAAGATAAAATGGAATAAAATACATGATTGATTGTGTCAGCTTTGTTGCTGAAGCGTGTTGAGAGCTGCTGTATCACCAACCGCCCACAAATCATCTGTTTTTACTTCGCTATTAGCCTTGGATTAAAAGGTTGCTGCAGAGTTTAGCTCGGAGGCTTCTGCTTATTAAATGGTGACTGCTATACAGGTAGTCCTCGACTTATGACCACCATTGGACGTAAGTCGCGGGCTGCCTGTATTTCGAATTAGCTGCATTTTATGGAAATGTAAAAAAAAAAAAAAAAGAAACTAGAGGCAGTGGATAAAACTTTGCGCCGTTTACATTTTCCATCGGCAGCTTTCGAGTAAATTAATGATTGGCCAGGAAAAAGAAAAGGGGGGGTGAAAAATAAATAACAGAGGGAAAACTTGTTCTCAGAAGTAAATTGGAACCGAAGGGAATGGTAAAAGAGCTGCCTGCTATTTTTATTTATTTATTTCATCCACCTGGGCGAAACTTCATTATTCACGCATGCCTGTGGTCATCAGTCATGTTTATCGGCCCCCTATGTGCGCCCGGGAAATATTACAGGGAAAAACGAAACACAAATAAGACATAATTAGCGGCATGTCGAGAGCAGGACGCGGCCTCTCCCCTTAGAGTGGAGGACAGGTGGTCCTCAGATTATAACCACAACGGAGCCCACAATTTATGTTGTTAAGTGAATTCTTTGGGAAGTGAGTTTGTCCCACTTTTCTTGCAACGGTTGTTAAGTGAATCGTTGCCTTTGTTCAGTTAGTCACAGGGTTGTGAAGTGAATATTTACAGACCCCTCGCATCCTGGACATAAACCGTTTCAACTCCTACCCTCAAAACGACGCTACAGAGCACTGCACACCAGAACAACTAGACACAAGGACAATTTTTCCCCGAATGCCATCACTCTGCTAAACAACTAATTCCCTCAACACTGTCAAACTATTGACTAAATCTGCACTACTGTTAATCTTCTCATCGTTCCCATCACCCATCTCCTCCCAGTTTATTTTATTTTTTTTAAATTTTTATTTATATTTATATCCCGCCCTTCAGGGACTCAGGGCGGCTTACATTGTGTAAGGCAATAGTCTCATCCTATTTGTATATTTATATACAAAGTCAACTTATTGCCCCCCCAACAATCTGGGTCCTCATTTTACCTACCTTATAAAGGATGGAAGGCTGAGTCAACCTTGGGCCTGGTGGGACTCGAGGCTGCAGTAATTGCAGGCAGCTGTGTTTAATAACAGGCTATCTTACAGCCTGAGCCACACTGCGGCCCTGTTATGACAGTATGTTGCTTGTATCCTTACAATTTATATTGATATTGATTGTTTCCTGATTGCTTATTTGTACCCTATGACTATCATTAAGTGTTGTACCTTAGAATTCTTGATGATCTTTTCTTTTATGTATACTGAGAGGGTATGCACCAAAGACAAATTCCTTGTGTGTCCAATCACACTTGGCCAATAAAGAATTCTATTCTACTCTACTCTACTCTACTCTACTCTACTCTACTCTACTCTACTCTACTCTACTCTACTCTACTCTACTCTACCCTACCCTACCCTATCCTATCCTATCCTATCCTATCCTATCCTATTCTCAATGGAAGGCAGGTTGGTAGCCATTGTTATTAATGGTTTCAGTGAGGACAAACCTGCCCATGGTTACAAAACTCACAGAAAGGATCTTCAGCTTTGGGGTGGAAGCTTCTCAGGGCCAACAGATTGGGAAGTTGGTATTTGTGTCCTACGTGTAGTCCTGGGTGAGGAAAATGGGCCGTGGACAAAGTTGGCCCTTGTAATATTTCTACCTTGTTCTTCTTTTGCTTTCTCTCAAAACGGCTCCCAGGCCCGAAGGGAAGCAGGCTACATAACTGAATGCTTAATTTAAGGGGGAATCAAGCAACGATGAGCCACAACGTTCCTCTAAAAGTCCCCTGCGTTGTGCCGAGGGAACAACCAAATCCCATTGGCCAAGAGAGCTCTTTGTGAGAGGGCTCTATTGAAAATTCACAAGGTATCATCTCGTTCTTCTTTCTCTTTCGCCTCCGATTAAACATCAAAACAAAGCTTGAAGGTTGGGGAGAGACATGAATCGATGCTGGCTTTGTTCCTTTATTATCTTTACCGAAGCCTTCAGAAGCACCCGCGATGACTTTCTCTGCCGCGTCCATAATGAGCCAGAGAGCTAAAAGAGTTCTTCGTGTACAAAATCAGAACATGTCAATGACAATCCCTTTTTCATAACTATCATGGCTACAAAGGCCCTTTCGGTCTTCTGATTCATGCCTCTGCGTGACTAATAATAATATTACTCGGAGACCAGGATCTGGGCTCACGTTTCCGCCACGCATTTCAGCTCAGCCTAAACTTAACCAGGACAGAGAGAAAGGAGGGGGTGGGGAATAACATCTTTGGCTTTCTAGTCCGACTTCTAAAAAAGTTTCAGAAGTTTCAGAATATAGAATAACAGAGTTGGAAGAGACCTTGGAAGTCTTCTAAGCCAACTCCCTGGTCAAGCAGGTGTGGTTTGGAGAACCGTTAGCAAAAATCCCTGCCACCACCACCCCCCCATGCCCACCCAATGCCTGGTCGCCTGCTTCCCCGCTTGCCGCTTCTTTTAAAAAATACTTTTAAAAGGTAAAAAAAAAAGGCTTTGACGATCAGGCAGCTCAGCTGGGATTGTCCGAGCCTCTTTTTTTTACTTTTAAAAGCATTTTTGTTACAACCTATTCATCCAAATAGGTTGCAAAAAATGCTTTTAAAAGGTAAAAAAAAAGGCTCTGACGATCCCAGCTGAGCTGCCTGATCGTCAAAGCCTTTTTTTTCCCCCACTTTTAAAAGCATTTTTTACAACCTCTTCGGCCGAATAGGTTGTAAAAAAATGCTTTTAAAAATTAAAAAAAAGATCGCACACCACAGCTGATCACACACACCCCTCCCCGCGCGCTGTTCTACTTACCCCATGCCTCCTTTTGGCGTGCACTGTGCTCGCGCGTGTGCATCTTGTGCGTGGTGCGCAGTGCGCATGCGCAGCCAGCAAACCAGTAGTAAACCGGTTCAGATTTCACCACTGCCCTAAATGTAAATTTTGTAAATTTACAAAATTGGGCAACCTGGAACTACGCCGACTGCGGTCAGACCCGAGTATAGTACACAAAATCGTCTGCTACAACGTACTACCTGTCAATGATTACTTCAGCTTCAACCACAATAATACACGGGCAAACAATTGATACAAACTCAAGGTCAACCACTCCAAACTCGATTGTAGAAAATGCGACTTCAGCAACAGAGTGGTCAACACCTGGAATGCACTACCTGACTCCATTGTTACAGCCCCCCCACAGCTTCAACCTCAAACTGTCTACCGTGGACCTCACCCCATTCCTAACAGGTCCATAAAGGGGGCGTGCATAAGCGCACCAGCATGCCTACCGTCCCTGTCCTACTGTCCCCAGTTATATGTACTCATTTCATGTGCTCATGTCCATGTTTAGACTTATACCTGTTATCTCGTACATGTTTGACAAACAAAATAAAATTTAAAAAATAACCGAAATATATCAATCAGAATCAATCAGAATAGAGCCGGGAGGGACTTTGGAGGTCCTCTACTCAAACCACCCCCTGCTCAAGCAGGAGACCCTACCCCATTTCAGATAGATGGCTTTCTGGTTTTTTCTTAAAAACCTCAAGTGATGGAGCCCCTATGATTTCTGAAGTCCAGCTGTTCCCCTAGTTAATTGTCCTGACTGTTAGGCAGTTTCTCCTTAATTCCAGGTTTTGTTTCTCTCCTTCATTGGTTTCCATCCATTGCTTCTTCTCCTGCCTTCTGGTGCTTTGGAGAATAGGTTGACCCCTATTCTCCCACTTGTCCCACTAGAGGCAAGGATACATTAGACCATTGCTACACAACACTAAAAGATGCTTATCGGTCCTTACCATGAGCAGATGTGGGACACTCTGATCATTGCATGATTCATCTTTTACCTGCTTACAGACAAAGAGTCAAAAAGAGGGCCGTGAAAATATTTACAGACCCCTCGCATCCTGGACATAAACTGTTTCAACTCCTACCCTCAAAACGATGCTGTAGAGCACTGCACACCAGAACAACTAGACACAAGGACAGTTTTTCCCCAACGCCATCACTCTGCTAAACAAATAATTCCCTCAAATAACAAATAATTCCCACAGTCAAACTATTCACTAAGTCTGCACTACTATTAATCTTCTCATTGTTTCACCACCCATCTCCTTCCGCTTATGACTGTATGACCGTAACTTTGTTGATTGTATCCTTACAATTTATATTGATATTGTTTCCTAATATGATTTGACTGCTTATTTGTAGCCTATGACTATCATTAAGGGTTGTACCTTATGATTCTTGACGAATGTATCTTGTCTTTTTATGTACACTGAGAGCATATGCACCAAAGACAAATTCCTTATGTGTCCAATCACACTTGGCCAATAAAGAATTCTATTCTATTCTATTCTTTGTGGCAGCCCCTCAAATACTGGAATACGGCTATCATGTCAGATGTCCAGACTCTTCTTGAAAACCTCCAAAGTTGGAGCACCCACAGCTTCCGGAGGGCAGCCCTTCCATTGATTGATTGCTCTCATTGTCAAGAAATTTCTCCTTAGCTCTAGGTTGGATAATCTCTCCTGATAAACTTCCATCCATTACTTCTTATCTACCCTCTGATGCTATTCTCCAAAGCCCCTGAGGGCAGGACAAGAAGTAACGGATGGAAAGTTAGATAGTCTGATCATCCACAGCAGGGGTAGTCAACCTTTTTACACCTACCACCCACTTTTGTATCTCTGTTAGTAGTAAAATTTTCTTTTAACCAATAACTTCTACTTACACATTTTAAATTTGCTTTATCTAAAAACCACCTTGATCCAAATTTCTCTATATCCCATAACTCTAAATCTCTCCAATAATTATCTTCACCTTTAAGTATTTTTACCACTATCCGGATACCATACGCACAGTAATAATTAAATAATTTGGGGATTCCTAATCCGCCTTCCTTTTGATTTTGATACCACATTTTCTTCACTAATCTGGGTCTTTTGCCACCATTGCAAAATTTATCCAGTTTTTTCTGATATCCTTCAATATCTTTCTCTGTCAGATTTAGTGGTAGCATCTCGAATAAAAAGTTGAACTTGGGCAGCAACATCATCTTACACATTGCAATTCTACCAAACCAAGACAACTTTAAAATTTTATATTTATCTATCTTCTTCTCAATTTCGTTAATCACCACATCATAATTAAGTTTTTCAATTCTTTAACCTTAAGTGAAAGCACTATACCCAAATATTTCAATGTGTTTTAATCCTTATCCCAAATTGCTCTTGCATATTCTCAGACTCATTACCATTACTATCCATCAATAATTCTGACTTTGACCAATTTACTTTCAATCCTGTCATTTCTTCAAATTCTATCAAATGCTTATATATCTTTTCAAATCTTTCTCTACATTTTTCAAAATAATTAAAGTATCATCCATACAAATTTATCTTATACCCTTATATCCTTCTAATTCTTCATCTTTTCTATCATTTTGTCAATATTTCCATAGCCAATAAAAATAATGTTGGGGACAGGGACATCCTTGTCTCGTACCAGCTTCTAATTTTATCTCTTCAGTTAATATTCCATTCACCTTCACTCTTGCACTGCTCTTTTGGTACAATTTTGAAATAACATGTATAAACTTATTACCAAAGCCTAAAGCCTCCACAATTACTTTAATTGTTTCCCATTGTACAGAATCAAAAGCTTTAAAAATATCCAATGATACTATACCAATTTTATCACCATTATATTCAGCTACATCTATAATATTTAATACTCTTCTAACAATATCACTCATGTATCTACCCTTCACAAAACCTACTTGATTATAACTTATATATCTATCTATAAATCTATTTAATCTATTACTTATAATAGCAGTAAATATCTTTGCATCCTGATTAATTAAAGAAATGGGCCGATAGGACTCAATCCTTTCTAAATCTTTATCTGGTTTAGGAATTAGGGATATCACCGTTCTATTCCATGACGAAGGTACTTCCCCACCATGTAATATTCCATTGAATAATTTTTGCAGTCTTGGTATTATTAATTCTTTAAATTCTTTATAAAACTCAACAGGTAATCCATCCTCACCTGGAGCTTTCCCTAATTTTAATTTTTGTATTATTCCATTAATCTCATCTTGTGTTATATCTTCTTCCATCAATTCCTTATATGTTTGATCAATTTTCACCACATACTTTTCTAAATAGCTTTGCAATTTTCCCCGATTAATTGGTTTCTTTGAATATAGATTCTGAAAAAAGTTTCTAACCACTTCACATTTCTCTAATTTTATAACATCTTATACCTCTATCATCTATCAAAACTCCAATTTCTCTCTTCTCTCTTTTATCTTTCGCCATCTTTGCCAATAATTTAGAATTTCTATTACTAAATTCAAAAATTCCTATTTAAAAATCTCAAATTTCTTTTACTAACTCTGTATCTTCTTCTATCATTTTATTTCTTAACATATTAAGCTCCTGAAGAATTTTTTTCTTTAGTAAGCAAAATTGATTTTCCAATTCTTTAATCTGATTTTATCTCTTTCCATTTTAATTTTATAATTTTTATATTTCCTACTTGATAATTTAATACTCTCCTCTAAACACCGCTTTCATCGCATCCCAAACAATTTCAAATTTAACCTCCCTGTTATCATTTAATCTCCAACTTTCCTCCAATTTTTTAAGTATCCATTTTTTATCCTTTTCATTTTTATACAATTTCTCGTCATATCTCCAATAGCTTTTTTTTCTCAAAATTAAAATCTAAGTCCACCATAACTTCTGCATGATCAGAGTCTTTAAAAATTCCCACATCTACCTTATCCACATTATTCAACAAATCTTTAGAAAGAAAAATATAATCAATTCTAGAATATGTATTATATATCTTGGGGAAAAAAGTGTATACTCTCTCAATTCCTTTAACCTCTCTCCACACATCAACCACGCCGTTTCGAAGCATCCACATATTTAAAATCCCCATTTTATTTGCTCCTCCACAGTGGGTGGGATTAGTACTGTCTATTTTATCTCTGATTAAATTAAAATCCCCAGCCACAATTACTTTCCCTACACTTTCATTCTCCAAAATTTTTGTTATTTTTCAAGAAATTCTCTTTGTTTTTCATTCGGTAAATATAAATTAACAAGTGTCACTTTTTCCTCATTAAGATTTCCAACAATTATTACATATCTTCCATCCTCATCCAAAATTACCTTATGTTTCTCAAAGTACACCCTATCTGATATCAGTGTTGCAACTCCTCTAGCTTTTGAAGTTCCAAATGCTTTTTCATATATTTGCATACCTTTTATAAACATTCTATTTGAATCTTCAGATTTCTGATGGGTTTCTTGTAAAAATAAAATGTCTGGTAAATCCTTTTAATCTTAAGCTCCAATCTTCTTCTTTAATCTGATTCCTGTACCCTTCACATTCCATGACATTATTTTTATAACTCCCATTTAAAATATAAATTTTTAATCCTATCCCGCATCTTCCTTTCTGTGCCCCCACCACCCGACATTAAACTACCATATAAACAACAATAAGAAAACAAAAAAAAACAAAAAACAAAACAAACAATAAAGTACAAACAATCTTCTTCCCCCACATCCTCATCGGTTTCGCCTCTATAAAGAGAATGGGGGAGAGGGGACGTGCCAATGCCCGGGGCACTTCTTTCGGGCTGTCTATTTAAATTCATCACTCAAAAAAAAAGATAGCGATGACCGCATTCAGCTTCATATTTTCCAAGACTCTTATCTGCTTCTTCTCCTACTGTATCCTCACGACTCTTCTTCTGTTCAACCAACACAGGTGATATTTCTTTCCTCTTTAACCCTTTAGAGTCTTGCCCTCCAATAGCCCCTTTTTCTTCTTCTGAGATTGATGTTTCCACGTATGTTCCACCCATCTGAAGCATTTGATCTTTTATCTCCATTAAATCCTCCATCTCAATCAGTCCAAGCTCCCGTAAATATAATAATGCATCTATATCTGGGGTGATTGTACGCATCCTTCCTTTATAAAAAAATTTCAATTGTTGTGGTGGCCTCCAATTGTATTTAATTCCATTATCTCTCAAAACTTTTGTAATTGGTTTTAAAAAAAATCTCCATGCCCTTTCTTCTCTTGATATATCCGGGAAGACTTGAATAGTCTTCCCTTCAAACTTCAAAGCATCTCCCAACTCTCTTAACTTGGCCATAACTTCCAACTTATCACCAAGATTTGCGAACCTGACAAGCACATTCCTGTTAGAACCATTTTGCCTTCTATATCCAATTCTAAAGACGCTTGCCAGGTCTGCTATTGTGAACGTAAGTTGCGTATCCAAATCATTAATCCATTTCAAAACCCGCTGTTTCAATTTATCTTCCCTTTCTTCCGAGATTCCTCTAATAACAAAATTATATTTCCTCATCTCTTCTTCCAAAAGACAAATTCTCTTATCTTGCTGCTCATTTTTATAAAATATTTTGCCAATTTGCCGATCTACTTTTGCCTCATGCACATGCAGCTGCTCCATTTCATCTTTAATCATTGTCATTTCCTCTTTTTGTTTAGCAAAGTTATCATTCATATCTTGCTTTAAATTTTGCACTGATGTCAGTTTAAATGTCAAATTATCTATACGCTCTGATAGTGCTGCTATTTTTTCCCCAATTTTATTTAAAGCTGCAGCAATTTGCTGCGTTTCTGAAAGTTGTTGAGTCATTTTGAAAAAAAAAACAAACCAAAAAATTTCTCAAACTGGGATTCCAATTTTTCAAAGAGTCTTAGTGAAGATCAAAGGACAGCAGTCAAACCAATTTTACAGAGGGTCTTGATGAAGATCAAGGGACGACAATCTTTTAATTGAAGCGAAACGGCTTATTTGCACTCGTTAGTAGCTTATCAGTAACTTATGAGTCATATTCACTCCACAAAGAAACACAATTACCTCACAGCTTAATCAGCGCCATTTTTTCTCCACGTCGGCAGAGAAAAAAAACAACAAACCAGCTTGAACTTTCAAAACAAAGTCCTTTTTTTGTTTTCTGTAATATAAACAAGCTATTAATTTCCTCTCAAAAGAAAAATAATAATAAAAAAAATAAAATTATCCAGCTAATAATATCTTCTTCAGCCAGTCAGCCAGTCAGTCCAGCACAAAAGATCGATCTCTTCAATTAAAATTCTTCTCATTAGCAAATTCAGTCTTTGATATTCCTTAGCCTCAGCATTTAACACAGAACACGATAATTATAATAAGGAAAGCAAAAGACAGCAGTTTATTCCAAACTCAATGTGTCTGCCAGTTCGGTCATCCCACGCAGTAAAAACTCCTTAATTCAAGCAGTTTCAGATGACCTACCAGTTTTAAATTCAGTCTGCTGGGCTATTAACACTTCCACTTCATGATTTATTAACTTTCATCCATAACGGTGCATTCCAAACAGCATTAATCCTCATAAATCTTCATTATTAAGCCCTGTGAAGTGAAGGAAAGGTCCTTACCCCACCACGGTCATGGCCATTTAGTCTCACTTACATAACGTGAACTAAACTTATGCGCGGGCGATACAAATAGTATATTTTCAGAAATTTAAATTGTCACGGGGAATTTTATGAAAACCTAATGAAAATGTTTTTAAATGATGCTATGAAAATTTTTTTAAAAAGTCAATTAAATTAAAAAAAAGGAAAGTGCTTCAGTATCGGACAAAACCCCTACCGCCCAACATGAAAGCTGGAACGCCCACTAGTGGGCGGTAGGGACCAGGTTGACTTCCACTGATCCACAGTGTGGCTAGGAAGATTATTGTCGAACACTCCAACTTGGAAAAACTGGAAAGTAGCTGTGAAAAAACCCCAGCCGTGGAGGACATAAAAAGATTACAATCAAACGGAGGGTTAGCTGTTACTCATCTTTGGCAGAACACCAGTCAAAGCAATTTACGGGCAAACCCTGAGTTATGGAATATATATAAAGAGAAAAGGGCTCTTTGAGGGGCAAACATTTGCTAGCTTGAAACCCTGACAAAACGGATGGTTGAAGGTGTCACAAGGAGAAACCAACTTAATTCCTAGCAAAATAACAACAGGCTGCAAAAATTAAAGAATGCCACCCGTAATTAGGCATTAAAACGAGGCATCATTTCGTTGGTACACAGTGTTTGTATAACCCAAGGGAGCCTGGCAGCAAACTATTGTTCGGCTGAGTGTTTATTGGGTTTGATTTTGGCCACTGTTTTACATTTTTAATGCTTTGTTGACAAGTGTTTTTTTTTTAAATGGGTGGTTAGCTGTCCAGAGTCGCATCTGCAAGATGGGCGGATCTTGCAGATGTGACTGTACATGGATTAATCCATCAATCTATCGGTTCCTTGAACTTGGATTGCAGAATAAGGAATTAGGACTTAAACGAATGAAATCCTGGACTGGTGTTCTCAGAGCTTGGTGGTTTGTTGTAGACGTTTCATTATCCAGCTAGGTAATGTTGTCAATGTAAGGGAGTGCAGGTTTTGCTGCCTGTTTATACGCAGTAGCTTGGTCAGATAAGAAGCAGCTGAGTCTTCTAGCACTGATGGGGTTACCTAGTTGGGTCATGAAACGTCTGCATGAAAACAACTAAGCTCAGAGAGCACCAAGGACCCTACAGTCCTCATCCCCCTCCTCTTCTTCTTCCTCCACCACCTCCCCTTCTCCTTTCTTTTTCCTTTTCCTTCTTTTTCACTCCACAAATCCCCCGCTCCCTTGATGATGTTATCTAGTTGGGTCATGAAACGTCTGCAACCAAACAACCCAGCTCAGAGAGCACCAAGGACTTCACAGTCCTCCTTCTCTTTTGTCCTGCTCCTTCTACTTCCTTTCCTCCACTCTGCCAACCCCATCCCCTTCTAACACTGATGGTGTTACCTAGTTGGGTCATGAAACGTCTACAACCAAACAACCCAGCTCAGAGAGCACCAAGGACTTCACAGTCCTCCTTCTCTTTTGTCCTGCTCCTTCTACTTCCTTTCCTCCACTCTGCCAACCCCATCCCCTTCTAACACTGATGGTGTTACCTAGTTGGGTCATGAAACGTCTACAACCAAACAACCCAGCTCAGAGAGCACCAAGGACCCAAGAGTTCAACTCTGAGCTACAAATAGTCTCCGCTACTTGAAATCCTAAATTCCTGGATCTGTTTGCTCACCGGACACCCCACTCTGGTGGGGAATCTTGTTAAGCTCAACTCAGGAACTTCTTGTTGCGTCTGCCGTCTTAACAAAGGTGCGAGGTCTCTTTTGGTTATCACTTCTGAATAGTTTTGGGGGGGTTTTTTTGTCTTAAATATCTAAGTTGCCTTTTTGAAGGTGCATTTTATCCCTATACCACCGAGGGATTTCTTTTGTCTGAAGGATGAACGAACCAATGAACAGTGAGTGTGTGTATGTGTGTGTGTAGTTATACACGATACGGCATTTTTTCAAATAGGGCTTTACCGTCTTCCTTTAGAACCCTTTCATGTTCATTTATTTCAATAAGCAGACTGCGTTCGCGCTTCTCTCGCCCGGGTTTCAGAAATGCTAATTAACATCAGATATTTTTTTTCCCCCTCCTCCAATCCCAGAAACCCACCAGCTGGGTCAAGGTGAGAAATTCGGGGAATGGGAAATGGGCAGGGATGACGCAAGGAAGGCTTTACAGAGGAACAAAGCTTATTAGTTTCTCACACATTGTCCTGATCTGCTAAATTGATTTTAGCTGTGAAACCGAGCGGAGGGGAGAATCTTTTCAAAATCTCCATTAGGTAGAGGTGTGCTGCGGGAGAAAAGTGTGACTCAACCATCTGTTGAGGCTTAATCTATTTATCGTTTCCCTTTGTGAGTCGAGGTATAAAAATCCAGCTCGTGTGAAGAAGTATAAATATTATTTTAGCTCCGTCAACTTTGGGGTCCTGCTTGTATCCCAAGGAGGTCCATCCGAGCCATTGTACACTCGTGATTTTGTTTCCAGCTCTCTGACTCCTGGGGTATCACCAATAATCAAACAAACCATCGTTTCTCAGCTTTCTTCCACCTGATACAGTGCCGACCACAACCTAGAGTGGTGGCCAAAATTGTGGAAACCTTTTGGGAAAAGTGTATTTTCTAAAACTAGCTAATAATACCACTTTTTTTTTTTAGAGGAGGAGGAGTACCATAAAATTATATATCAATGGAAAGATCATTTAATCAAGAATGTAACTTAGTAACTTTTGTGAAGGATTTGCTATTAGAATAGCAGCTAAAGTAGAAAGAAGAAAAGTGAAACTTTTATATATGTTTATATATATATTTATACATATATAAAAATTATCACCATGTCAGTTAATACTTAGTTGGGTGACCTTTAGCATGAATTATGGCCTTACAACGTCTTCCCATGGAGTGAACCAAGTCTTTTAGTTCTGCAGCTGTTCTAATGTGAAACCAAGATTGAATGATGGCTTCTATTAACTGGGTTTTATTGCTAGGTCGCTTCTGGCTAACCAGTTTCTTTAGTCGGCTCCATAGATTTTCCATTGGGTTAAGGTCTGGGCTATTCCCAGGCCATTCCAGCAGTGGAATAGGATTATCATGAAACTCCCCCCCCCCCAAAAAAGTGGTGTTATTAGCCATCAAACCTTAAAAATATGCTTTTCCCAAAAGGTTTCCACAATTTTGGCCTCTACTGTATATGTCCATATAATCCATATGTCTTTTTCTCTTGAACTCTTAAATCATCATCGGAGCAAACCGGCAACTTGCTTTCATCCTACTTGATAAAAAAGAAAAGGAAAGGAAAGGGTGGGTGGGGAACCCAGCTGTGTAAGGACGTGTTCTCGTTTTAAAGGGTGTCAGATCTATTCTCACATCGGCGTTGCGGTTCAAAATGCAGCTCAGGTTGCTGAAGTCCCATTAAATCCGTGTCAAGTCACCGCGGTCCCAAGACAGAAGCGTGGATGAATCACATCCCAAGGTGACAATCGTATCTGCTAGAAATTTGATCAAATATCTCGTTTCTACCATCATTGGGATGTGTCAGAGCTTCTCACTGTGCCCATTCTTTCTCTCTCTGACTCCAACGAGCCCTTACCTCTTCCCTTTACTGCGTATGAGGAAAAGCGCCACCGTTTTTTAAAAAAAATATTAATAACAGAAACAAGCAGTTGGAAGGGACCTTGGAGGTCTTCTAGTCCAACAGTTGTGACTCCAGCCCCCAAACCTGGCCCCATGCCCGAAAGTGACTCTGAAAGTGAGGGGGAAGGGCCGGTAAGGCTTACCTCAGGAGCACCGATTCCTTTGGCTCAGCTCCAGGAGCCAGAACCAGACCAGTCAGAGGACATAATGAGGCCGCCATCCCCAGATTCCTCCCTTCCCCAGGCTACGCCTTCAGACCCAGCTGATAATAATAATCAAGCTTGGTTTGACCCGCGCTTCATGAAGATTAGAGAGGCGGCGTCATCAAAAGGAAGGATGGGGCAGGAGCC
The DNA here is from genome assembly GCF_028640845.1 of Ahaetulla prasina. Lineage (NCBI taxonomy): Eukaryota > Metazoa > Chordata > Lepidosauria > Squamata > Colubridae > Ahaetulla > Ahaetulla prasina. Next base: position 18,227,474 of record NC_080552.1, on the reverse strand, counting down.
CCACCCCACAGGGTATATAAGGAGCTTTGGGACTGCTCTCACTCCATGGGAAGCAAAAGTTTAGCTGAACCATTTCAAAAAGAGCTGGAAGTCTTGCTACGTGAGTCATTTGTTTGAACTTTGGCAGGCAGCTGCGATTTCTCTGCCAGAACTGATAAGAGCCATGAATCCACTGGCTGAAGGCCAGCTCGTGGGTCTGAAGTGGGGAAGGAGACAGAACACCAACCCTCTGCTCAGGCAGGAGACCCTGGCCTATGCCATTTCAGACAAATGGCCTGCCCAATCACTTTTTAAAAACTTCCAGTGTTGGAGCCTTCACAACTTCTGGAGGCAAGCCGTTCCACTGAATAATTGTCCTCACTTGTCAGGAAATGTCTTGTAAGAACCATCAACCGATGGCACAGAAGTTGCCTTCGGACGTTGTGGGAGCTTCATCACTTAGAAGCTTTCAAGAAAAGGCTGGACTGCCATTGGTCAGAAATGCTGTAGGGCAGGGATGAAATCTGAACCGGTTTACTACCGGTTCGCTCGCTGTGCAATGCGTACCACGCACCAAATGCACCAAATGGATTGCAAATTGACACTTTTTTTTTCTTTGCCTTAAGAGTGCAGAGAAGAGCAACAAAGATGATTAGGGGATTAGAGGCTAAAACATATGAAGAACGGTTGCAGGAATTCGGTATGCCTAGTTTAATGAAAAGAAGGACTAGGGGAGACATGATAGCAGTGTTCCAATATCTCAGGGGTTGCCACAAAGAAGAGGGAGTCAAGCTATTCTCCAAAGCACCTGAGGGTAGAACAAGAAGCAATGGGTGGAAACTAATCAAGGAGAGAAGCAACTTAGAACTAAGGAGAAATTTCCTGACAGTGAGAACAATTAATCAGTGGAACAACTTGCCTCCAGAAGTTGTGGATGCTCCAACTCTGGAAGTTTTTAAGAAGAGATTGGATAACCATTTGTCTGAAGTGGTGTAAGGTTTCCTGCCTAAGCAGAGGGTTGGACTAGAAGATCTCCAAGGTCCCTTCCAACTCTGTTGTTGTTGTTGTTGTTGTTGTTGTTGTTGTTGTTGTTGTTGTTGTTGTTATTATTATTATTATTATTATTATTATTATTATTATTAAAAAAGGAAGATGATCCACTCTTGGCATAGCAAGCCAACGTTTCCAGATTGAAGGGACAAATCTGTGCATCCTGAGACAACAAATTCAAAAAACGAGCCATTTGATTTGCTGAAATTCCCCCACGGCCATGAGGGAAACTCTATAGACATGCTGGTAAATCTCGGTTAGTTTAATTGCTTTTTTAGGAAATGGTTACCGTATTTTTCGGAGTATAAGACGCACCTTTTTCCCTCCTAAAAGGGGGTGAAAATTTGGGTGCGTCTTATACACTGAATGTAGCCCCACCCACCCACTGCCCCCCTCTGACCCTTTGGCCTCTGCCTCCCAGCAATTTACCTCCTTTCAGCAAGAAGAAACAGCCCGTTTCAGCTTCAGCACAGCCTGATTAGCACAAGCAGCTGATTGTCTCTTGGATCGGCCTCCCGACCCTCAGCTGTTTCAGGCTGCAGGGATTGCCATGGCCTATTGCTGTGGGGGCCTCTGCTGCTTGCTGCAAGGAGGTAAATTGCTGGGAGCAGATTTTTTTTTTCTTGTGCTAATCAAGCTATGCTGAAAACGAAAATGAAAGTAAAACAGGCTGTTTGCTGTTTGCTGCAACAAGGCAAAATTGCTGGGAGGCAGATTTCTCTTTCTTGTTTTCCTCACCAAAAAAGGTAGGTGCGTCTTATAGTCTGGAACATTTTATACTCCAAAAAATATGGTCAGTTGCTGGAGGTTTGTTAAACTTCAAGGAGATACAGAGAGCCTGGAGGAGGAAGGGGACTTTCTTTAAAAACAAACTTCCAATGCGACTGTTGTGTGATCTCAACTCCCAGTCTAGGAAACCTTTATGGTTCTGTTGGGTTGCTGACATTTCTCATTCCGTTCTCTTCTTGGTAATTGCCCGAGGCGACTAACATCAAACCAGATGATTTCCCTGCAGTGCAAGTTAGTTCAGAAATACCAAAAAAGAAAAAGGATTGACTGTTTCCCCTGCTCCCTTCATCAATCATTCTCATTCTCATTCTCTCTCTCTCCTTCTCTCTTTCTCTCTCCTTCCCTCCTTCTCTCTCTCTGTCTCCTTCTCTCTTTTTCTCTCCTTCCCGCCTTCTCTCTCTCCTTTTCTGTCTCTCCCTCTCTCCTACCCTCCTTCTCTCTCTCCTTCCCTCCTTCTCTCTCTCCTTCTCTGTCTCTTTTTTCCTTCCCTCCTTCTCTCTCCTTCTGTCTCTTTCTCCTTCCCTCCTTCTCTCTCTCTCTCTCCTGTCTCTTTCTCTCTCCTTCTCTCTTTCTTTCTTTCTTTCTCTCTCTCCCTTTCTCTCTCTCTCTCTCCTTCTCTGTCTCTTTTTCTCTCCTTCTCTCTCTCCTTCCCTCCTTCTCTCTCTCCATCTCTGTCTCTTTCTCTCTCCTTCCCTCCTTCCCTCTCTCCTTCCCACCTTCTCTCTCTCTCTCTCTTTCCCTCCTCTCTCTCTTTCCCTCCTCTCTCTCCCTCCCTCCTTCTCTCTCTCTCTCTCTCTCTCTCCTCTCAGCCCATTCTTTGCATCTGAATTCTGCTTGGATGCTGGGTTACACAACTGCCACACGTTCAACTCCAGGACTGTTATTTTCCTTCACTCATTGCTTGTTACTGGGGGTGAAAAGAAGAAAAAAAAAAAGATTCGGAACATGAAACAGATTTGGAGATGCGCCGAGCCCAGCTGGTGGTTCTCCGAGATTCAGGTAGAAATGGCAACGGTAGCTTTGTGGCTGTTCTCAAACTGCCGAGAAGAGAGGCATTATTTTATAATAACAAACAAGGTGGGCACTGATCTTCTTGAAGGTATAAACTGGATTTAGGTTTTGGGAGTTGGGTCGTGTTTAGCAGGTGGGCAAAAGTTTGCTTCTCCTGGAAGCAAGAAAGCTAAGCCAGCAGGCTTTTAAAGAATCGGTCTGTACTTGATAAAGACCGTCTATCCTTCGATGATGGCCAGTGAGTGAGGGATTGTGTGAATTGGGGCACAATGGACTCAATACCTCCCAACGCAGAAGTTCAGCATCTTCTTATATCTTCTCGAGTTTTGTTGTTTTTTTTAAATGGAGCATATTCATTTCCCCGTAATATCCTAGTGCAGGGTTCTGCAAACTTGGCTCTTTTAAGACTTGTGGACTTCAACTCCCAGAGTTCCTCAGCCAGCTTTGCTTTGCTGGCTGAGGGACTCTGGGAGTTGAAGTCCACAAGTCTTAAAGGGACCAAGGTTGGAGACACCTGTTTTAGTGGACATATGCGCATTTGTCACCCTACTCTTGATATATTCATTTAATTAATTTAATCCCAAATGCCTTTGGGGAGACCTCTGGCGGGAGACAAAGCCAACAACTGCCCATTACTTTCCAGTAACTGCATTGGGGGGAAACTTGGCCTGGTAGGATTGTGAGACTTGAAGTCCATCCCTCTTAAAACTCCTAAGGTTGAGAAACCTGTTAGAAAATGTAGATGAGCATTTTCAGAACACAGAATAACAGAGCTGGAGGGGACCTTGGAGGTCTTCTAGTCCAACCCCCTGCTCAAGCAGGAAACCCTGTACTATTTCAGACAAATGGCTATCCAGTCTCTTCTTGAAAACCTCAAGTGATAGAGCAGCCACAGTTTCTGGAGGCAAGCCGTTCCACTGGTTCACTGTCCTCACGGTTAGGAAATTTCTCCTTAATTCTCAGTTGTATCTCTCCTTGGTAAGTTTTCACCCATTGCCTCTTGTCCTGCCCTCAGGACTTTTATTTAATCATTTATTTAATCAAATTTGTATACCACCCTATCTCCCAAAGGACTCAGGGCGGTTTACAGCCCGATAAAATACAAATATCATACAAGGTAAAACATTAATTAAAAAACTTATTTAAATAGGCCAGAAATGTAAAACTACAATTAAAATGCTAAAACCCCATTACCTAAAAATTAATAACTAACCCCAGTTAAAATTAAATAAAGCTTTTAATCCAGTCCCGCTTGGATAAATAAATGCGTTTTCAGCTCACGGCGAAAAGTCCGAAGATCAGGCACTTGGCGTAAGCCAGGGGGAAGTTCGTTCCAAAGCGCAGGAGCTCCAACAGAGAAGGCCCTACCCCTGGGGGCCGCCAGCCGACATTGCTTGGCGGACGGCACCCTGAGAAGACCCTCTCTGTGTGAGCGTACGGGTCGGTGGGAGGCATGAGGTAACAGCAGGCGGTCCCGTAAGTACCCTGGCCCTAAGCCATGGAGCGCTTTAAAGGTGATAACCAGAATCTTAAAGCGCACCCGAAAGACCACAGGAAGCCAGTGCAGACTGCGTAGTAATGGTGTTACATGGGAGCAACGAGTGGCTCCCGTTACTACTTTTGGAGAAAGACTCTTGTCCATGACAGCCCTTCAAGTCCTGGAAGACTGCTATCATGTCACTCCTAATTCTTCTCTTCGTTAGACTAAACATATCCAGTTCTTGCAGTTTCAATAGCCTCTTGTTTCACTCATAAGGAACCTTTCCCCCCCCCACTGGCCTTCCAAACCTGTTATGATGAGAGGGCTGAAAAGTGCTAAAATTAGTGCTCGTCAGAATATGATTTAACAGGTTAATAGAGCTGGAAGGGACCTTATAGGTCATAAAGTCCAACCCCCCCCCCGCTCAAGCAGGAAACCCTACACCATTTCTGACAGATGGCAGTCCAGTCTCTTCTTGAAAGCCTCCAGTGATGAAACTCCCACAATTTCCGAAGGCAGCTTCTGTTCCATCGGTTGATTGTTCCCACTGTCAAAAAATGTCTCCTTATTTCCAGGTTGAATCTCTCTGATCAGTTTCCACCATTTATTCCTTGTCTGGCCTTCAGGCGCTTTGGAAAATAGCTTGACCCTCTCCTCTCTGTAGCAGCCCCTCAAATATTGGAAGACTGCTATCATGTCTCCCCTGGTCCTTTTCTTCACTAGACTAGCCAGGCCCAGTTCCTGCAACCGTTCTTCATGTTTCAGCCTCCAGACCTTTGATCATCTTAGATAGATTCAGATTAACAGAGTTAGAAGGGACCTTATAGGTCATCTAGTCCAACCTCCCGCTCAAGCAGGAGACCCTACACCATTTCTGACAAATGGCAATCCAGTCTCTTCTTGAAAACCTCCAGTGATGAAGCTTCCACAACTTCCGAAGGCAACTTCTGTTCCATGGGGTTGATGGTTCTCACTGTCAGAAAGTTCCTCCTCATTTCTAGGTTGAATCTCTCCTTGTTCAGTTTCCATCCATTATTCCTTGTCTGGCCTTTGGATGCTTTGGAAAACAGCTTGACCCGCTCCTCTCTGTGGCAGCCCCTCATATATTGGAAGGCTGCTATCATCTCTCCCCTGATCCTTCTCTTCACTAGACTAGCCATGCCCGGTTCTTGCAACCATCCTTTGTATGTTTCAGCTTCCAGTCCCCTAATCCTCTTGGTTGCTCTTCTCCGCACTCTTTCTAGAGTCTCAACGTCTTTTTTATAGTGTGGTGAACAAAACTGGATACTCTAGTACTCTAGGTGTGGTCTTACTAAGGCTTTATAGAGTGGTGTTAGTACCTCATATGGAGACGGTGCTATGGTGGAAGTACAGGCAGTCCTTGATTTACGACCGCAATCGAGCCCAACATTCCCGTTGCTAAGCGAGACATTTGTTCCGTGAGTGTTGCCCTGTTTTACGACCTTTCTTGTCACCGTTGCTAAGTGAATCCCTGCAGTTGTTCAGTTAGGAACAGGGTTGTGAAGTGAATCCGGCTTCCCCATTGACTTTGCTTGTCAGAAGGTCGCAAAAGGAGATCACGTGACCCCAGGACACTGCAACCGCTGTCGTGTCCCACTCCTCCGCTGACGGCCGGGTCAGGGAAATCCGAATCAGGCTTGCCTCTGCAGCTCTGCCAAAGTCCTAGCAAAGTCCTCAGGGCAGGCAGGAGACCAGAAAGTGACTTCAGCAAGATAAGTTCGACTTTGCCTGACTCAGAGACTGCCAGAAAGCAGATCCTTTATATAGGCCATGGGGTGTGGCTCCATGACTCAGCACTTATCCAGGCCTGCCCCTCCCTTCCTTCTGTTGCCTCCGCCTATCCAGTCTTCTGATGCGAGGGTCACTCCAATCAGCTGTTGTTGGAAGTAAACTTTCCTCAGGCTCACATGCTGTGGAGGACGGGGAGGGGTCTAGCTGCTCCGTTTGCCTGGGCATGGAGTCAGGGCTGGGGCCGGGGGATGCTCCCTCCTCTGCAGCCTGCTTGGGCATGGAGCCAGGGCTGGGATTGGGAGGTGCCCCCTCCTCTGCAGCTTGTCTGGGCATGGAGCCAGGACTGGGGCCGGGAGGCATACATTCCTCCGTGTTCGGGAGCAGATAAGCAGACCCCGGCTGTGGTGAGAGCGGACAAGACACAACAACCGTCATAAATATGAGCCAGTTGCCAAGCATCTTGAGTTTTGATCACATGCCCCATGGGGATGCTGCAACGGTCATAAGTGTGAAAAATGGACCCGAGTCACTTTTTTCCAGTTGTAACTTTGATCGGTCACTAAATGAACCGTTGTAAGTCAAGGACCACCTGTACCTCCAACAGTCTTTTGGGAATGGAATAGCTGAGGGTGGATTTAAACTTGGGTTCTCCCAGTCCAAGATTAACACACTCCCTCCTCCGCACACCCTTCTCTCCGTTTGCAACAATTCCTTTGTGCCGCGTTTTCCTCTAGATTCCTTTGAAATAATAATTTTTTTAAAAAAAGGAAAAAGAAACAGGGACACAGAGGAAAATGAATATTGAATGCGAGCACCCTGAACTCTTAACAACTTTCGCTTCCGATTGAAATTTACATTTCAAGGTCACTCAGCTTTGTAAGATATTAGGAGTGGGGGTGGGGGGGAAGAGGGAAAAAATACTACATAATACAATTCTTTCCGTTGCTAGGAAACATTGGAAAAAGAGAAGGGAGGCTGAAGGAAAACAAACCTGGGTGACTGCGTGATATTAACTGGGAAATTACGTCGGGCGTTTTGAGATTAATGGGAAATGACTTTTTGGTAGGATTCCATCTCCATCGGGATGAGGGATGCCTGTAGAGATTTCGGAGAAGCTGGCGTGAGGAACATGTCATTTATGGATGCTGGATGCTTTTTTTTCCCATTTGTGTAACCAAGGGTTCTTGAGATGTTTCATCATGCACCCGAAGGCCAGGCTAAGACCGGAGGCTAAAACATACGATGAGTGGTTGCAGGAACTGGGCATGGCTAGTCTAGTGAAGAGAAGGACCGAGGGAGACAGGATAGCATCTTCCAGTATTTGAGGGGCTGCCACAGAGAGGAGGGGAGGGTCAAGCTATTTCCCAAAGCACCCGAAGGCCAGACAAGGAACAATGGATGAAAACTGATAGAATTTTTTTTTTTTTATTGGCCAAGTGTGATTGGACACACAAGGAATCTGTCTTGGTGCATATGCTCTCAGTGTACATAAAAGAAAAGATACGTTCATCAAGGTACGACATTTACAACACAATTGATGGTCAATATATCAATATAAATCATAAGGATTGCCAGCAACAAAGTTATAGTCATACAGTCATAAGTGGAAAGAGATTGGTGATGGGAACTATGAAACGAGTAATCAGGGAGAGATTCAACCTGAAAATAAGGAGAAATTTTCTGAGAGTGAGAACTATTAACCGATGGGATAGAAGCAGGGGTGAAATGCTCCCGGTTCGGATTGGATTGTCTGATCCGGTAGCGATGGCGGTAGGTGGTTCGGAGAACTGGTAGCAAAAATCCCTGCCTCCCCCATGCCCAGCTGAGCCACGTGATCATCTGAGGTTGTTTTTTTTTTTACTTTTAAAAACATTTTTTCTTCAGCCGAAAAAAAGTTTTTAAAAGTAAAAAAAAAAAAAAAGCCTCTGATGATCACAAGGCCCAGCTGGGTGCTAGCCAAAAAACGGGAGGAGCCTGTTTTTGCTCCCAGCAGGCTCCCCGGAAGCCTGCTAGCCAAAAAACGGGGTGTTGGGGGTTCATTTTTGAGAGAGAGAGAGAAGGAGAGAAGGAGAGAAAGAAAGGAGGGAAGGAGGCAAAAAAGAAAGAGAGGGAGGGAGGGAGGGTGGGAGGGAGGGAGGAAGGGAGGAATACAAACCTGGCACTAGATGCAGCTTCAGAAAATAATCCAGGGGTGGAAGGGACCTGGAGGTCATCTAGGCCAACCCTGCTCCATCAGGACATTGTTAGTGAGTTTCTGTCTTTTGATCCCCCAGTCACATGGTTTCATAGCCACGCCCACCCAGTCACATGATCCCACGCCCACCAAGCCACGTCCACAGAACCAGTAGCAAAAAAATTTGTTCCCCCCCCCCCGGATAGAAGCTCTACCCCGGTCGTGTCTTAAAAGACGGGAAAGAAAAGAGCGAGTTTCCACTGAGTTCGTTAGGTATATCTTCTCCAAGCGACAATTATTTCCGAATCCTATTTCTCATCTCATCTAAATGGTGCGGGGAGAGGCATATGGTTATTTTCCTCCTCCTGTTTTATATCTGGTATGGATCCTCCACTTCGGTGGCCTTTCTGGACCCACCTTCTGGGGGATCCACCCTGCAGCATCTGCCAAGGGAAGGGAAACCAGGAGTCCAAGATGGGTGGAAGGGAGACCTCACATATGGACTGTTTCTCCTAGAGCTGTTGCATATATTTTTGGCTCGGGCACAAGCATTTTTTTCCCCCTCCTCCCAGGCATTTCGCTCCTTTCGTATTCTCTTTGATTTCGAGTGCCAAGCCGATGCTGGAGGAATGCCTTTGATATACGTTTCCTGGGCTGGGGTTTTCTTTTTTTCCCTCTTGCATTTCTTCCCTCTTTCTCTAGGGCAGTGGTAGTCAACCTGGTCCCTACAGCCCACTAGTGTGCGTTCCAGCTTTCATGGTGGGCGGTAGGGGTTTTGTCCGATACTGAAGCACATTCCTTTTTTTTTTTTTTAATTTAATTGACCTTTAAAAAAATTTTCATAGCATTATTTAAAAACATTTTCATTAGGTTTTCGTAAAATTCCCTGTGTCAATTTAAATTTCTGAAAATATACTATTTGTATCGCCCGCGCATAAGTTTAGTTCACGTTACGTAAGTGAAACTAAATGGCGCTATAGTGCGACCGCAAATAAAAGAGCCTCGTCCCAGAATAGCTCGCGCATCTCCCCCCACACCACCCAGCTGTAACAGGCAAGCAGAGCTGGTAGCCGGTGCCCCCCACAAACCCAATCCACGATGCGCAAGAGGCATGCACAGACGACGATACACGGCGCATTATTGTGGAACCAGTGGATGGTTAGAAAATTTTACTACTAACAGAGATACAAAAGTGAGCAGTAGGTATGAAAAAGTTGACTATCCCTGCTCTAGGATGTTGTTTTCGGGATGGTTTTCATTTTTTTATTTACGTTCTTGATTCTTGGCACATATTTGTAAAAAGAGAAAAACTTGGTGATCTGTCCAAACTATCTGAAGGGCTGCACACCTCAGCAGTAACAGAGAAGGCACATCATTGTACAGGTAGCCCTCAACTTACGATAATGGTTGCTAAAGGAGACACTTGTTAAGTGAGTTTTGCCCCATTTTTATGACCTTTCTTGCCGCACTTGGCATCCCTGCATCACTTAATTTTCCAATCCTATTCACAACAGAATCCCTTATGCCACCAGACTTGAAATTCTGGGCTTGGACAACCTGGAACTGCGCTGCTTGCGGTCCAATCTAAGCATAGTACACAAAATTATCTAAGTTGTCGACAGGCTTCTTCAGCTTCAACCATGATAATACACGGGCTGTTGGGGTCTGCCAGCAACTTGCGGAACTGGCAGCGGAGTCGGACAGTGAAGAGGCTGGGGAGGACGATGGGCCAGTTCTGGAGTCAGGGGAAGGCCCAGACAAAGGCTCTGCGTCGGAGGCAGAGATGGGGCCAGGGCCATCTGGGAGCAATGCACGGACTCCGGAGCCTCCAGAGGTGGACAACAGAGAGGCAGAGAAACAGGAGGAGCCTGTTCCTAATGCATGCATGAGAAGAGCTGCCAGAAGGCAAGAGCAGCTGAAACAAAAAGGACGACTCAGGAGTAAGGCCAGAAGATGATTGGCCCCTCCCATAAGGCTTAAAAGAGCAGCAATGAGCCATTAGGTTCTTTGTAGAAAAGCAACGTTGATTCCATTGCTTCTTGTCAGTCTCTTGAACTTTGTGGGGGTTTTGAAACTCCCCCAAAAAGGGGGTGTTATTAGCCATCAAACCTCAAAAATACACTTTTCTCAAAAGGTTTCCACAATTTTGGCCACTACTGTAATCGCTGTCCATTTTGAATACGTAGAGAAAAAATCTGAGAGTTCACTAGGTTGATGCTACACGGAATAAAACTGTGATTGAATCTAGATGTAATTAAAGAGCCAGAAGAGGCAGTGGCTCCCTCTGGAGAAAAACCCTTTTCCATTATGTATGGGCACAGTTTGCTCGCCACAGTAAGGATCTCAGCCTTGACTGGCATCTCTAAGTTCCAAGCAAATGATCCACCATCATTATTCTTTGGAGCATCGGCCGCTTTTGAATAATCAATCCGAGGCTGTGACATTTCAAACTTTACTGACTTTTGCGTTCAACCTGAGAAGATGAGGCTACCTTCTTTCATTAAAGAACGGGCAGGAGTAAGTATTACTAACAGTGGGGGAGCCCTCTAGAAGAGCCATTCTTTGTTGGTTTTCAAAGTACCTCTTTTAAGATGGTCTGACTTTTTTTTTTTAAATGCAGAGCTGAACAGACGATTAAAACCAACGTGGGTAACGTCATCCATGCTAAAATAGCCCAAGAAAGTGAGCGAGGGGAAAAAATTATATGCTGATACACTGATGTTTCGTCGATCGTCATACGCACCGATGATGTTACCTAGTTTGGTCGTGAAATGTCTACAAGAAAGCAACCAAGCTCAGAGAGCACCAAGGGCCCCAAACAGTCCTCTTCCATCTCTTTTTCCTTTTCCTTCCCTCCTCTTCCTTCTTTTCCAGTCTGCAAACCCAACTCCCTTGTAGCACTGATGATATTACCTAGTTGGGTCATGAAACATCTGCAAGAAAACAACCAACCTCAGAGAGCACCAAGGACCCCCACAGTTCAACTCTGAGCCTCTTCTCTTCTCTTCTCTTCTCTTCTCTTCTCTTCTCTTCTCTTCTCTTCTCTTCTCTTCTCTTCTTCTCCTCTCCTCTTCTCTTCTCTTCTATCTTCTATCAATACTTGGGGACCTGCCTATCAGGGGTGTCCAAGCATGGGATGGAGGTACAACTCCCTTCACAGAGCAGTGGTCCATTGAGACTCAGGTTCTCTCAAAGCTTGAGAGGCAAAGTCAAGCAAGCAAATGTCTATAAATTTCAAGGAAAATTGACAGCTCTGGCCCTCATTTCAGAGGATCATTAGAACTGCAGAAAAAACAATGGCTACCAACCTGCCTTCCATTGAGGACCTGTATTCTGCAGGAGTCAAAAAGAGGGCTGTGAAAATATCTACAAACCCCTCACATCCTGGACATAAACTGTTTCAACTCCTACCCTCTAAATGACGCTACAGAGCACTGCACACCAGAACAACTAGACACAAGAACAGTTTTTTCCCAAACGCCATCACTCTGCTAAACAAATAATTCCCTCAACACTGTCAAACTATTCACTAAGTCTGCACTACTATTAATCTTCTCATCGTTCTCATCACCCATCTCCTCCCACTTATGACTGTAACTTGTTGCTTGTATCCTTACAATATATATTTATTGTTTCCTAGTATGATTCGATTGCTTATTTGTTCCCTATGACTATCATTAAGTGTTGTACCTTATGATTCTTGACGAATGTATCTTTTCTTTTATGTACATTGAGAGCATCTGCACCAAAGACAAATTCCTTGTGTGTCCAATCACACTTGGCCAATAAAGAATTCTATTTGCAAAGCTTGCTCACCATCTAGTGGCCTACGAAGGTAATAAGATTGTAAAGATTTGCGAATCCAATGTATAGAATAGAATAGAATAGAATGGAATGGAATAGAATAGAATAGAATAGAATAGAATAGAATAGAATAGAATAGAATAGAATAGAATAGAATAGAATAGAATAGAATAGAATTCTTTATTGGCCAAGAGTGATTGGACACACAAGGAATTTGTCTTGGTGCAGTTGCTCTCAGGCACCTTTTGACAATAGGCACTCAAGAACGGTTGATGTGTTCCCCTCTTAGTCAAAGATGATAATGGCTTTTCTCTGCTGTGAAGAAAGTGACTATTCAAAACATCTTCTCTGCTGCCTTAAATTCTACGTCAGCAGAACAAGTTGTTTTGTTTTTTGTTTTTTGGATTCTCAAATTAAAAAAGGAGGCTCAAAACATTCACATCTACTGTATTTACCGTGATGTTATTTTCCTAAATTCATCTTGAGCGAGAGCAGGAGAAAACAAGCGGCCAGAATAAATTAAGCCTCTTCAGTTCCATGCCAATTTTTGATACAACAAACTGTGTTTTTTTTCTGGTGGATCAACCTGTAGCTCTCGCTGCCGGAAGGAATGTCCTGGTTACTACCGGCGCTTCCACAGTATTTGCAAGGACAAGACCTCAACAGCTGTAAGGTTTATGGCAGGGGTGAAATTCAGCAAGGTTCTGACAGGTTCTGGCGAACAGGTAGCGGAAATTTTGAGTAGTTCAGAGAACCGGCAAATACCACCTCTGGCTGGTCCCAGAATGGGGATTTTGCAGTATCCTTCCCCTGGAGTGGGGTGGGAATGGGGATTTTGCAGTATCCTTCTCCCTGGAGTGGGGGTGGGAATGGAGGTATTGCAATATCCTTCCCCCAGGAATAGGGAGGGAATGTGGATCTTGCAGTATCCTTCCTCTGCCACACCCACCAAGCCATACCACGCCCACCAAGCCACACCCACTGAACCGGTAGTAAAAAAATTTGGATTTCACCATTGGTTTACATAGAAAAGAATATTTGCAGATCGGGATTGAATTGTGGGGTCCTGGATGCTCTCTGAGCTTGGTGGTTTCCTTACAGACATTTCATGACCCAACTAGGTAACAGCATCAGTGCTACAAGGAAGTTGGGTGTGCAAAGAGGAGGAGGAGGAGGGGGGGGAGGAGGATTGCCTTAAACTACAGTCAGTTTAGCCCGCAATTTTAGAACTTTGATTTTCAGATCTTGATTCTTGGTTACCTTCTCCTATTCTTTGTCTACTACTCTCCTATCCCCTGATCCTGCCACATTAATTACCCACACTTCCTTCTTTTCAGCCACAGTGAAATCTTCTAGTGTGTTATGCACTTTATCAGGTTTAAATTATGAATGGTATCAATACGTTTATCAGTAAATTTAAATTATTACTATTAATATAGATTTGAACAATGGACGTGGGCTCAGGGCAAAAGAGCAGCTTTAACTCACTATGCTATTTATCCGTTGCTGGCTGATTTCACCATAGATAGACCACGAGCACTTATTTCAGCAATTTCACACGCATTTGTCACTTGAATTAAAGATTTACTTTATGTGCCGCAAGGAGTTAGAGGTTTTAAATATTTTTTAAAAAATTAGACTATTCCTCCAGAGACTCTTAAAAAACAATCAGAGTGATAAGATAAATTATTATTCAAGGGTGCATTTTAAATACACAAACCCGATATAAATTATTTCCAAAGGTTTCTGTATAAAATATCTTCCTGAATTTCACTTAATAATCAAAACTGTGCTCACATCCGAAATTGTGAAATAAACAGCTTTTTCTCACGTCCAGGCTATATTTCAAAACACAAAGGCTGGCTATAAAACTCAAAAAAGGCAGCAGATTGTTTTAGTAAATTCTTACTGAGCTTTTAGCAATGTTTCCAAGATGAGGGAGTAAACATTCCTCAGTGTTTTCGTTTATGAACTAAAGCCACTTGAAAGGAAAATGTATTTTTAGCACAGCTTTTTCTCAGTTGTGGATCTATTTTTTTTAAAAGTTTCTTTACTTAGCACAATGGATTTGTATGAAGTTAGTTTACTCTCTTGCTGGACCATATCTACTGTCTGCTTCTGGGGTTTTTTGGGTTGTGGTTTTTTTTGTTTTTTGTTTTTTGGTAAAACATTTTCTCAACTTCAGATACATTGGGGAGTTTTCTATCACAACTATGGTACTACCACAACTTAAGGAGAGATTGGACAACCATTTGTCTGAAATGGGACAGGGTTTCCTGTTTGAGCAGGGGGTTGGGCTAGAAGACCTCCAGGGTCCTTTCCAACTCTTGTTATTCTACTCTATCATATTGCAAGATCTAAAATGGACAGCCAACATCAAAAACATCATTAAAAAAGGACAACAAAGAATGTTCTTTCTGCGCCAACTCAGTAAGCTCAAACTGCCCAAGGAGCTGCTGATTCAGTTCTACAGAGGAATTATTGAGTCTGTCATTTGCACCTCTATAACTGTCTGGTTCGGTTCTGCAACCCAACAAGAAAAACACAGACTTCAGAGGATAATTAGAACTGCAGAAAAAATAATTGCTACCAACCTGCCTTCCATTGAGGACCTGTATACTGCACTAATCAAGAAGAGGGCCGTGAAAATATTTGCAGATCCCTCGCATCCTGGATATAAACTGTTTCAACTCCTACCCTCAAAACGATGCTATAGAGCACTGCACACCAGAACAACTAGACACAAGAACAGTTTTTTCCCGAAGGCCATCACTCTGCTAAACAAATAATTCCATCAACACTGTCAAACTATTTACTGAATCTGCACTACTATTAATCTTCTCATAGTTCCCATCACCAATCTCTTTCCACTTATGACTGTATGACTATAACTTGTTGCTGGCAATCCTTATGATTTATATTGATATACTGACCATCAATTGTGTTGTAAATGTTGTACCTTGATGAACGTATCTTTTCTTTTATGTACACTGAGAGCATATGCACCAAGACAAATTCCTTGTGTGTCCAATCACACTTGGCCAATAAAAATTCTATTCTATTCTATTCTATTCTATTCTACTCTATTCTAATTATTTTCTGTCTTCTGTTCTGTTCTCTTCCCATTCTGAAGATCGCAAATTGTGTGTATTTTTCTCTGTTAAATAATCCAGTTGCTTCGCCTCATACTGAAATGCGCTATTTTCAAAATTGTCAAAAGGCGGCTTACAGAACATAGATGAATAGGATAGTTATTCCTTCCCTGAGGATCCAGTTTTGGGGGCGGGGAGGTGAGACCCACAGAAGGAGTGGTGAAGGAAGAATGGGATGCCCACACAGACAGCGAGATAAGCCGAATCAATCAGGCAAATCAATGGGGCGGCAGCTGCTGCAGCCAGATCACCCCCCTATCCACTGGGTAAGCACCCCATGCCTTACTGCGATGTGCGAAGCCAATCTAGGAAAGGTAAAAAAAAAAAAAAGATCTCAAGGCTGGAAAGGATTTACAGATTTAACATCTGTTTTTCTAGCTATCCCACCTGGACCACCAAGACTAGATCAGCTAAGAAAAAATTGGCAGTCATTCTAGAAAGCGTTGTTTTTTTTTTCTTTTGCTCTGATAGCCTGGTCCTTATTATAGAAATGTACTTTTAAGTGTGGGGAAGCCAGCAGGGATGCTTCAATAATCACTTTAGAGACTTAAAATTTAAAATTTAAGTTTAAACCTCTGAGCTTTCACTCATGTCAGGGCTGCAGAATTAAGAGAGTTATTTCCATTGCTCTTCCCCCAACAGCCTTGAGCTGTATAAATAAAGGCAAATGAAATGTAGACTCTTCTGTTGAATTTGGGGGGAGGAAGAGGAGGAGGAGGAGGGAGAGGGGAGAAGAGGAAGAAGAGGGGGTTTGGTTTGGTTTGGTTTGGTGTTGGGTTGGTGTTGGGTTGGGTTGGTTGATATCTCCATACTTTTCAATAAATCACTCAGGCATTTATGATTCCCAGCTTGTTCAATCACAGCAACATCTAAATCAGAGTGTAATTTGTAATTCGTAAAGCCATAAAAGAGAATACTTGTAGCTTAGGGTTGAACTGTGGAGTTCTTGCTGGGTTTTTTGCAAATGTTTCATTACCCAAATAGGTAACATCATCAGTGCTAGAAAGGGGTTTGTGGAGAGGAAGAGGGGAGGGAGGGAGGGAGGGAGGAAGAAAGGAAGGAAGGAAGGAAGGATGGATAATGGTGATACTGATTAATAGTCTTTTTTATAAGAACATACCAAAAATCCACATTTTTTTCACATGGGGTGAAAAGAATTAGGTTTTTTTTTGAAAAAATGAATACTTGAGAAATGAACCCTAAAACATTTCACCGTCGTAATTTAGGAGGACAAGTTAAATAGGGAAATTGTCTTTCATCCTCAAAGGATTTCACTGGAGCATCGAAGAGAGGTCAAATAGAGAAGTGCCAATCAGACCACATGATAAGCTGAACGGACACGAGAGAGAACCAGTATAACTGCTCAACGGGAACCACTTGATAAATGGCCAGGATAGGAAACAACCTGAGAACTTTGCGTCAGAAATCGTTCAAGGAAGAAGGGCATGGGGGAAATATATTAAATATATAACTCCTCTGGCCTGTGACTACGTTCAACGTTTTGCTCTGTTGATTTATCAATTCTATTTCCTTTGGTCTACAAATCACTAAAACCTGGGTTGACGTGCCCATCCGATCACTTTTGGGTGCAATCAGTGCATTTAAGCAGAGGAAAAAAACCCGAAAGGCAACTATGGAGTTAGAGCAATAGCACTCAGATTTATATACCTACAGCCCTCTCTAAGCGGTTTACAGAGTCAGCCTACTGTCCCCCAACAATCTGGGGTCCTCATTTTACCCACCTCAGAAGGACAGGAGGCTGAGTCAACCTTGAGCCGGTCAGGATCGAACTCTTGGCAGTGGGCAGAGTTAGCCTGCAATACTGCATTTTAACCACTGCACACCATGGAAGGAAAGAAGGAAGGAAGGAAGGAAGGAAGGAAGGAAGGAAGGAAGGAAGGAAGGAAGGAAGGAAGGATATTGAGAGTGAAAGGGAAGGAAGGAGGGAGGGAGAAAAGAAAGAGCAATAGCTAAGACTTATACATACCGCTTCATAGTGCTTTTACAGCCCTCTCTAAGCAGTTTACAGAGTCAGCCTCTGGCCCCCAACAATCTGGGTCCTCATTTTACCCACCTCGGAAGGATGGAAGGCTGAGCCAACCTTGACTCAGTTATAAAGCAAAGGATCTACAGAAAGTGTTTTATAAATCCTGAAAACCAACATTTGCCTCCCCTCTTTATTCTCTGCTTTGCTCACCTCCATCTTTTTTTTGGTTATCATATTGATGTATTCTCTTCATACTCTTTTTCATTGGTTATTTTATCATTCTATTATCTCACTTCTGTTTACGCTCTTTTCATTTCTTCCTTTTTACTGTGAACCGACCAGATTAGCCTCACGAAGAGATGGGCGGCGAATAAATTTAGCAAATAATGAATAAGTAAAACTTACCTCCTTTCCCGAGATCCATGGAAGAGTCTTAAGTCCGCTTGGGTGGTTGTGCCTCCGGTGACTCATCACAACAACCAGGGAAACAGACATACCTAAGATTTGGAAAAGCAAAGATTTATGAATTTTAGGGCCTGAGTACTTACGGGACCGCCTGCTGTTACCATATGCCTCCCACCGACCCGTACGCTCTCACAGAGAGGGACTTCTCAGGGTGCCGTCCGCCAAGCAATGTCGGCTGGCGGCCCCCAGGGGAAGGTCCTTCTCTGTGGGGGCTCCCACACTCTGGAACGAGCTTCCCCCGGGTTTACGCCAAATACCTGACCTTCGGACATTCCGTCGCGAACTGAAGACGCATCTTTTTATTCGCGCGGGGCTGGCTTGAATTGAATTTTATTAAATTTTAAATTCTTATTAACTCATTTTAAATGGGGTTTTTAGTTCATTGCATATTTTTACTTTTCAGGCCAATTTTAAAATAAGTTTTTTAATTGCATTTTAAATTGTATATTGTACTGTCTGTTTTATTCTTGCCTGTACACCGCCCTGAGTCCTTCGGGAGAAGGGCGGTATAGAAATCAAATAAATAAATAAATAAATAAATAAATAATTTATTCATTAAAAGTTCTTGGATATCTCACCTAATTCCAAACCTCCCTATTATTCTAGCTAGACCGAGTCATATCCCTACAGTACCTTGCACAGGTAGTTATCAACTAACAACCACCATTGAGCCTAAAATTTCTGTTGCTAAGTGAGGCAGTGAAGTGAATTTTACATTTTGCCATCTTTCTTGCCACAGTTGTTAAGTGAATCACTGAAGTTGTTAAGTTAGTAACGCGGTTGTTAAGTGAATCTGGCTTCCCCACTGACTTCGCTTGCCACAAAAGGTGCTGACATGACCCCGGGAGATACTGCAATTGTCATAAATATGACCCAGCTGCCAAGCGCCTGAATGTCGATCGGGGAGGCTGCAATGGTCGTAAGTGTGAAAAACAGTCGTAAGTCACTTTTTTCAGTGCGCCACTTGAGGCCACTTGGAGGTTTGTCTTTTTTTTTTTATTTGCATTTATATCCTGCCCTTCTCCGAAGACTCAGGGCGGCTTACATTGTGTCAAGCAATAGTCTTCATCCATTTGTATATTATATACAAAGTCAACTTTATTGCCCCCAACAATCTGGGTCCTCATTTTACCTACCTTATAAAGGATGGAAGGCTGAGTCAACCTTGGGCCTGGTGGGACTTGAACTTGCAGTAATTGTAATTGCAGGCAGCTACTGTTAATAACAGACTGTCTTACCAGTCTGAGCCACAGAGGCCCCTCCAAAATTTGCATTTATATCCCGCCCTTATCTGAAGACTCAGAGCGGCTTACACTATGTTAAGCAATAGTCTTCATCCATTTGTATATTATATACAAAGTCAACTTATTGCCCCCAACAATCTGGGTCCTCATTTTACCTACCTTATAAAGGATGGAAGGCTGAGTCAACCTTGGGCCTGGTGGGACTTGAACCTGCAGCAATTGCAAGCAGCTGCTGTTAATAACAGACTGTCCTAGCAGCCTGAGCCACCAGAGGTCTTTGTCCTCAGGGTCACCCGAGTGGTGCAAATGGCTGTGGAGCCTTCTTGGAACTGCTGCAGACAAACCTCCAAGTGGCCTCAACGACTCTCTAAAAGGGATGCAAATGACCAGCTCCGTCTGCAAGGAATATAAATCCTTCCATTCCTCACCATCATCCAGTCAGAGCTGAAGAAGCTTCTTGGATGAGAAGCGAAAAGTCTTCAAAAGAAAAAACCCAAAAAGTCCAGTTGCCTGTCGGGGGGAAAAAAAAATACCTTTGGGATTCTCAGCGTTGTATCTTTCAGGAACTTATCTGCCTTGCACGGCCGAGATTAGAGTCTAATTGTGGATTCTGTGATTGATCGTTCAGGCTATTGGCCCCTCTGCAGGTGCAGCGTGCACCGTCCTTCACACTTGCTTGGTTCACAACGTTGAGAAAAGAAACACTTGACTGCTCGGGACTGTACAAGCTGCTCACCTCTGAATGCACGATGTCTTTCCGGAAAAACACGGGGAGACAGAACGTCTCTCCGGAGCAGTCCACTCACACGCATGACTCACTCATAGATCGATGGCAAGTCCTCCACTGGGAGAACATATAGTTCACACACACACATACACACTCACACACTTTAGAAGCACCCACAGCCCCAACAAAGAGAATAGCCAGACCTCTCTTGCAACTTCGCAGCTAACTTTCCAAGGCAAGTTCAGCATGAATTCCTAAACCGCAACACAAATCATTTTGTAATTGTTGTTGTTATCGTTTTGGCAACCCACCACACAACCAGTCTAGACCAGGGGTCTCCAACCTTGGCAACTTTAAGCCTGGAGGTCTTCAACTCCCAGAATTCCCCAGCCAGCAAAGCTGGATTGTAGGCATGCATTCAGGATGTACCTTGCTCCAGATGAAAGCCCCTAGCAGATTGCTGTCTCCAAAGCCTCTGGTGGCTCAGACTGCTAAGACAGTCTGTTATTAACACAGCTGCTTGCAATTACTGCAGGTTCAAGTCCCACCAGGCCCAAGGTTGACTCAACCTTCCATCCTTTATAAGGTAGGTAAAATGAGGACCCAGATTGTTGGGGGCAATAAAAGTTGACTTTGTATATAATATACAAATGGATGAAGACTATTGCTTAACATAGTGTAAGCCGCCCTGAGTCTTCGGAGAAGGGTGGGATATAAATGCAAATTAAAAAAAAAAAAGCTGGCTGGGGAATTCTGGGAGTTGAAGTCCTCCAGGCTTAAAGTTGCCAAGATTGGAGACTCCTGGTCTAGACAACCCTCAAGATTCCATAGCAGCTTTTGTAAAAAAGAGAGAGAGAGACAGAGAGAGAGTCTCACCTGGTTAAAATTATCTCAAATACAAGTAGATTTTGACTTACGATGGCAACTGAGCCCAAAATTTCCATCGTCAAGGAAGGCATTTGTTAAGTGAGCTTTGCCCTGTTTTACCACTTTTGCTGCCACTGTTACTAAGTGAATCACTGCAGTTGATAAGTTAGTAACCCGGTTGGTAACTGAATCTGGCTTTCCCATTGACTTTGCTTGTCAGAAGGTCACAAAAAGGAGATCACAGGACACTGCAACCGTCGTAAGTACCTGCCAGTTGCCAAGCCTCTGAATTTTGATCACATGACCAAGGGGATGCTGCCAAAGTCGCAACTGTGAAACACAGTCGCAAGTCACTTTTTTCAGCATCGTTGTAACTTTGAACGGTCACTAAACCCACTGCTGTAAGTCGAGGACCACCTGTATGGTGAGGTAATCGCTCGACTGCACTTTAAAAATCTTCCAGCATGTGGGTAAAACAGTCCCATGGCTGAATTCAGATCAACAGAGTTGGAAAGGACCTTTATTTTTTATTTTTTTTTAATTTACATTTATATCCCGCCCTTCTCCGAAGACTCAGGGCGGCTTACACTATGTTAGCAATAGTCGTCATTCATTTGCATATTATATACAACATCATCTTATTGCCCCCAACAATCTAGGTCCTCATTTTACCTACCTTATAAAGGATGGAAGGCTGAGTCAACCTTGGGCCTGGTGGGACTCGAGCCTGCAGTAATTGCAAGCAGCTGTGTTTAATAACAGGCTGTCTTACAGCCTGAGCCACCCACGGCCCTTGTAGGTCATCCACAACCCAAGCAGGAAACCCTACACCATTTCTGGCAGATGGCAGCCCAGTCTCTTCTTGAAAGCTTCTTGAATTCACATGTTACACCAAGCCAGGGTTTGTCTAACTGTAATTTATTTATTTAATCATGTCTGGCTGGTTGCAGAAGAGACCACAGATAGCCTAAATGCATCATAGTTTGTTGCATCTACGTAGCTCAATTTACAGCTGAACCAATGTACATCAGCCAAGGTTATGGTATATCACACGAGGGGTAAAGGAGTTGTGAGAACTCGGCCACCAAATTCCGGGATTTTTGGGATTGTCACGGAGAAGGTTTTGCCGTTTGCAGCCGGACAAACAGGCTCCAGCAGCCGAGAGTTTCCGCTGCCACCATCATAAAAACCTGTTTGCATTTCAGGTGGGTTTCTGAGAAAAGCTAACACAAGGAGGCCTCTGGAATTTGTTCTCGATTGTCTCAACCCGGTTTGCAAACGTCAGAAACGGCATTCCTCTTTTTTTCTTTTTTTTTTCTGCAAGATTTCTAGTTCGTAGGCTGTGTTAAAGGTAATCCTTGCAAGCCGGGCAGCTCTGAAACCATCTCTGCCCAAATTGCCTTTTTGGTTTGGCTCGGTTCTGGCTTGCCCCTCTGCCTTCAGGGGTAAGAAAAACGCAAGAGAGAGAGAGAGAAAAAAACCACATCGCTTTAGAGAAATAAAGAAATAAAGACCTATACAAATCTCCGTCTCTAGAGACATTGTATTCCATTGTTGCGAGGGCTGGAGCACTTCCAGGTCGTTTGATAAATAAACAAACAAATATATTCTGAGCATAAATAAACTGAAAAGACTGGAGGGAGGGGGAGAGGGATGCTCCAAAGTGCAGCTAACACAATACTTAATGCAATTAAATAATGCAATTAAAAACAACAACAACACCCAAATTGCAAACGAAGGAAGGTCCCCAAAAGACAGCAAAAGGGGTGTCTTTATTCATAAGGCTGAAGTGGTGTGTGTGGCTTTTTAGCCCTTTTCCTCGGGCACTGGCCAAAATGTAGCCCCCCACACACACACACACACAGACATCCTTTTCGCAAGTTGTATTGTGTGTGCCCGCACACAGACACACATAAGAGGGTGCATAAGAGCATTAAGCGCCTACCGTTCCTGTCCTATTGTTCCCTTTCATTATATCAAATTAATACTTTTGCTTATATATATATATATATATATATATATATATATATATATATATATATATATATACACACACATATTGCAGCCTATATTTTATATTTTATACATATTCTAGCCTATATATATGTTTATTTGATGCTTTGTTGCTTTTTATGACAATCAGTATTTTATAGTATATGGGAACGGTGGTATGGAAGGATGGAAAGGAGATAGGAATATTTAGTTACTAAGCATAATCAATAGATAAAATAAGAATACAAATATGTAGAATTTAATGTTTGTCATTATTGCACGGATTATTGTCAGATGAAAAACACCACAAATAGCTGTTAAATGATATAAGCTTTTCTTTTTCCTTTTTTTATGCTTTTAATGCAAAAAAGTTCAATAAAGTATATTTAAAAAAAAAAAGAGCATTAAGCGCCTACCGTTCCTGTCCTATTGTTCCCTTTCATTATATCAAATTAATACTTTTGCTTATATATATATATATATATATACATATTGCAGCCTATATTTTATATTTTATACATATTCTAGCCTATATATATGTTTATTTGATGCGTTGTTGCTTTTTATGACAATATTTGCATATACCGTTGTGACAAAATAATAATAATTAAAAAAAACGCCCATTCCCTATCCAAAGCGGTTGCTTCCCAAGGTATCTTAGCATTAACGCTCCACCAGAGGGCAGCACCTCCCCTGAAAGTGCGGTCCCTCTGGAAAAGATGCCTTTTCGCAACTCAGGCGGGCATCTCCTGGTGGCCTCCTTTCCGCGCCCCAATAATACACCTTTGGTCAGGCTTAGCTTGGGCCCGTCCCCTGTCTGCGCCCAGAAAGGGAAGAAGAAGAGGACGCTTTGACCTCCTCGGTGGCGGGGAAGGACGTGGGGGGGGAAAAAAAGGAGGAGGAAAAGAAAAAAAAGCGACGGGATCCACATTTCTCCTCAGGGAGGCCCGGCGGGCGGGCTCTTCCCTCTCGGGGGGGGGCGCCCCTCCCTCCGCGAGAACGGCCTCGCCCGGCTCCGCCCACCCGGCCTCGCCTCGCCTCACCCCAGGGGTGGGCGGGGCCCGCGCGCGCCGAGGGAACAGCCCGCCCTCCTGCCTCCCCTCCCTCCGCTGAGGTGGCCGGTTCCGCAAGTTTGACAGTTGGCGCGGAGGGCGCCGCCGAGGAAGGAGGGTCTGCGCGCCGCTCCGCGATTCGCCGTCCTCCACCCACCCACCCCCAAACCTCCAAAGCCGCCGGAGTAGCGGAGCCGCCGCTTCACACGTCCCTAGCCACCCGTCTGCCCTTCCGGGGCCACCTCACCCGCCGGCTTCGCCTCCTTTGGCCGCCGCCGTCATGTCTCGGGGACCCGAAGAGGTCAACAAGCTGACCGAGAGCACTTATAAGGTGAGGGGGGGGGGAGAGAGGGAAGGGAGGGGGGGACTCCAGCCCTCCCCTCCCCAAAAAAGCTGGGCTTGTTCCCCCTCGAGGGGAAAAAGGGACCCCCCCCCCAAATGCATCCAGACTTTCCTCTCCCTCCCCACCCAATGCCTGACTCAATGCAAAGTTAAAATTTTTTTTGCTCTTTTATGGGCTGGGAAGATTGCAAACCTGCTTGGGTGGGAGTTTCGACTTTTTTTCTTCTTTTTTCTTTCTTTCTTTTTTTTTTAAAGAGTCATTTCTTGCATTGCTCCTTGAAAAAGAAAAAGAAAAAGAAAAAAGAAAAATCTGTCCGTGGCTGCTTTCGTGGGATTTTTTTTATTTAAAAAAAAAAACCAAACCGATCACTTCTCGGATTGCTCCTTTTTTAAATAAATAAATAAATAAATGAATAAATCTATCCGGGGATTCCTTCCCCTCCTGTCATTTTTTTTAAAAAAGTCTTTTCTTGCGGTGCTACTTTTTTAAAAAAAAAAAAAAAAGTTCCGTCTGTAACTGCTTTCATGTGCTTTTTTTTTTCTTTATTTAAAAAAAAAAAGTCATGTGTTGAACTGCTACTTTAAAATAAAACATTTCCCAGGCTGTTTTCCTGTGATTTCTTCCCCCCCCCTCTCCCTTTTGTGTCGTGTTTTTTTCTTTTTCAAAGTCCTTTCTTGCTTTGCTCCTTTCTAAAGCAGTGATAGACATTTGTTTTTTAAAAAAAGGGAGCAGTTCCAGAAATGATTTTAAATGGAGAGAAAAGTCACAGGAAAGCACATTTTTAATGTGTCTTTTTTTTAAAAAAGGCAGTGGCTATTTGTTTATGGTTATTGCTTTGTTGCTTTTTGTTGGCTACTTGGTGGGGGGGGGGTGAGGATATACTTTTTATTGTTTAATGTTGGAGGTTGTGCAATGGTATTTTTTATTTCCTGCTCTTATTTTGGATCTGCTGATCTTGTTTCTTATGGATTGTTTCTTATTGGTTTTGTAAGGATGGCTATTTACTTTTATAGCTAGTCGGAGATTGTGCTGGTAAAAATAGATGTGCCTTTTAGGGTGTGTTTGTGTGTGTTTCTTTTGTGGGTCCTTTTTCCCTTTCTCACAATATTCAGAAAGTGAATCAAAAGTTAGACAACTTCCCCAATTAGATGCAGATTGGACTACAGTTCCCCCGTTGGCTTTTAGCTGGAAGAGATGGGAGTTGTAGCTGACTGAGGATGATGGGAATTTGGGAGTTGTAGTCTGACACACCTGAGCTGTGTTGATTTACAGCTGAAATGATTTATAAGCAAGCAAGTCAGGAAAATCACCATCCGGGAGGGGGGAAGATCCAGATTTATTCAATGAACTAAGCTAGCGGAATTTCTGCACATGCTCAGAAGCCCATGTTCTTTTTTAAAAAGAATTGCTCCTGATGGAGAGGGAAAAAAATCAAGAGATATTCAGGATGCTCCATCGCAGGGAGTTTTCAAGAGAAGATCGAACAAGTATTTGTCCATCTCCTGATATAAGACCTCCTACTTGCAGAGGGTTGGACTAGAAGACCTCTAAGGTCCCTTCCAACCCTAAGTTTCTACCTTTTCATATATATTTTTCTTTCTATCAGCATATGCTGCAAGCTGTTTTCTCATTTACTTAGAGTCAGTGCTGCCTGGGGAATTCTGCGAGTTGAAGTTCATACAACTTAAAAGTTATCAAGGCTGAAAAACATGGCCTTAGCCTTGCGTTTAAACCAAGCCCTGGTACCAAGTTACCTTCCCTTGTTTTTATCAGCATGTGCTGCGAGTTCTTTTGGCTTTACCTAGAAGTAAGCCCTCAGTGACCCTACAAAGGTTAAATTCTGAGGAACAAGAGGAGCATTTTATCCTGATAGGTCCCAAGGTCAGAAGAAGGAACTTGGATTAAAACCAAGCAAACATACATTGAGTATTGTCTTCCAGGCATGCCTTATTATTTATGAACAGAATTACCGCAGAAATTTGCCACCATTTTGCAGCAGGAAAAAATCCTGCTGTTTCCGCTATCCATTCTCGGTAGCTGTCAAGGACACGTTATCAGGGATGGCTACCAGCAAGCAGACCTGGGGGACCTCAACGAGAGATGATTTCTTTCAAAGAATTGTCTTTGCAGATTCCAGGTGGGGAAAAAGTTTGGCCTAGATCAGGGGTCTCCACCCTTGGTAACTTTAAGACATGTCGACTTCCAGCTCCCAGAATTCTGCTATATATGAGTTGAAGTCCACAAGTCTTAAAAGTTGCCAAGGTTGGAGACCCCTGGCCTAGATGACCTCTGAGGTTGTTTCCATTACTCGCTGCCAGAGTGTTCTCTTCACATCCCATTTAGGTGCAAATGCACATGTGAACATAAACAGACTCTGGGTCTAAATTAAAGTCCTGTCACCTTGGCTGGTAGCGGATGAAAAGCCATTTTTGAGTACCATATAGGTAGGTCTCCACTTACAACCGTTCTTTTAAAAAACTCTTCGAAGTTATGACGGCCCTGGGGAAAAAAAAAAAGACTTATAACCGGTCCCTGCGCTTTTGCCCGCTGCAGCATCCCCATGGTCACCCAATCAAAATTCAGGTGCTTGGCCAACAGGCACGTACTTACGATGGCTGCAGCATCCTGTGGTTACACAGTCACAATTTATGACTTTCCCACCCAGCGTCCTACAAGCAAAGTACAATGGGGCAAAAGCCAGATTCCCTTACTAACCGTGTGTAACTTACTAAACAACTGTAGTGGTTCACTTAAATCCGGCAAAAAGTCATAAAATCAGGTATGGCTCACTTAACAACCCTCTTGCTTAGCGGTGAAAATTCTGCCCCCCGCCCCAATTGTTGTAAGTTGTGTATTGCCTGCATTGCTTGTGATGCTCGTTTTTAACTGGCGCTTAGAACTAAGACTACTCCCTATGCAAACTGTCCATGCAGTGGTGGGATTCAAATAATTTAACAATCAGTTCTCTGCCCTAATGACCAGCTGGGTAGGCATGGCTCGGTGGTCATGTGACCGTGTGGGTGTGGCCAACTCAACATCACTCACGTCGACGGGCGCTTCGCCTTAGCTGCTACAATGTAACAAGGGTTAACCAGAGAGGCAGTTTCTGTAAGCAACTAGATGAGGCTAGAACCAACACCAGAATGTTTCCTTCCTGCCTTCCTTACAGGATTAGCCCTGTAAAGTGGGAAAAAACCAAATAAGATTTCTTCCAAGAACCGGTTCTCCAAACTGCTTAGAAAGTTAACAACCGGTTCTCCCGAATAGGTGCAAACCGGCTGAATCCTACCACTGCATCCATGTCTGAAAACATGGCAAACAAGCCGGGGTTTGGCCTTTGACTTCAACCAGAAATTTCTTACCCCAAACCACACCTTTGGCTGTCTCACTTCAACGCCTTCTTTCTGTCCAGCTTGATTGATCTCAACCGTTTTTCACTTTCCTTTCAAATTCTCCTCCATCTGGGGGCGGGGGAGGGGGGGTGTCTGCCTCTTTTCTTGCAGATGTTTTAAACCTTCAGCTTTTTCCGCCTGACAAGCCAGCACCGGGATCTGGGCCCCGTCCTGCAACTTGTGAGTCAGCCCCTTTTCCCATGCCTTGTTGGCTTCCTGGGCCAAAAATCAGAAGAGAGGCATGAGGTTTTCACTTTGGGTGGGGTTAGGGAAAGTCACCTGTGTATTCCAGTCGCGAAACCCCACCATCCATCTGGCTTCGACCTAACCTTGGCGGGATTCAAACCGGAAATTCTAATTTACGGAAAGGGACTGTGTGGGGAATGGAGCATAGAAATTTTTCCAGATAAAGATGGGTTGGTCAGCCGGATAAAACCGCTTAAGGTAAAGGTAAAGGTTTCCCATGCACATACGTACTAGTCGTTGCAGACTCTAGGGGGTGGTGCTCATTTCCATTTCAAAGCCGAAGAGCCAGCGCTGTCCGAAGACATCTCCGTGATCATGTCATAACTCAACACCAAAGGCGCACGGAACGCTGTTACCTTCCCACCAAAGGTGGTCCCTATTTTTTCTACTTGCATTTTTACGTGCTTTCGAAACTGCTAGCTTGGCAGAAGCTGGGACAAGTAACGGGAGCTCACCCCGTTACACGGCAGCACTAGGGATTCGAACCGCTGAGCTGCCGACCTTTCGATCGACAAGCTCAACGTCCTAGCCCCTGAGCCACCGCATCCCTAAAACAGCTTACATCTCATCAATATAATTAGTTGGAGATATGAACTTAAGAAAACAAGATGGATGTTTCTTTAGAGCCCACATGACTCAAAGGAGACGGTATGTTTACTCAGAAAGGGAAGCAGTGCTAATATACTTTTATAACCTATCAAATGAGGTGCGGTCACAATAGTCCTGCTTAACAAAGAGCCACCTGAGTTGCAAGTCTCCACTTTTTATAAGAGCTGGTAATATGTTCTCTAGGGTAATGAAATGCTTTCATTATATGAAAAGCCCCCCCCCCTTCTCAAAAAAGGCCCAACTCTTTAGCATTTACAAAATGTCTCACCTGTGTTAGAAAGCCTTCTAGAGTATTTTTTTCTTTATTTATTAAATTTCTAGACCAACCGTTTCACTTAAGGGACTTTAGAATAGAATAGAATAGAATATAATTTTTATTGGCCAAGTGTGATTGGACACACAAGGAATTTGTCTTGGTGCATAGGCTCTCAGTGTACATAAAAGAAAAGATACGTTCATCAGGGTAGACGATTTTGCAACAGCTTTATTAAAAAAAAATCATATAAATAGCTTAAAAATAAGTTGAAACTTAGAAGTAAAAATAAACCGGGTTAAAAATGTAAAGGCTAGGAGGTTAAGAAGGAATAGGGGTGCCCTCAGGCCACCAGACATCCCCATGGCTGCATCATACTTGTAGGCCCCCATCATGGTTGCATCATACTTTTAGGCCCCCATGCTAATTGGCAAAACCAGGTCTTAACACTCTTCCAGAAAACCAGAAGAATGGAGGCTTGCTTTACCTCTGGAGCTAAGATGTCCCATAGGGCTGGAGCAGCAGCCGAGGATGTCCTCCTAGATCCTGCCAGTTGACCAAGGAGATACACAGCATGCCCTCCTTGGGTTGACCTGTCCTCCAAAATATCTGAGGGCAAGACAGGAAGTAATGGATGGGAGCTTAACAAAGAAAAATCCAACCTAAAATTAAGAATAAATGTCCCGTCCGTTAGAACAATTCTTCCGTGGAACAACTTGCCTCCAGAAGTTGTAGCTGCTCCCATCACTGGAGGTTTTCAAGAAGAGACTGGACTGGACATTTGTTCAGAAGGATATAAGATCTCCTGCTTGAGCAGGAGGTTTGACTTGTTATTGTTGTTGTTGTTGTTAGTCGCAAAGTCGTGTCCGACCGATCGCGACCCCATGGACAACGTTGCTCCAGGCCTTCCTGTCCTCTACCATCCTCTGGAGTCCATTTAACTTCATGCCAACTGCTTCAGTAACTCCATCCAGCCGCCTCCTTCTCTGCCGTCCCCTTCTTCTTTTGCCCTCAATCTTCCCCAGCATTAGGCTCTTCTTCGGGTAGTCCCTACCAGTGGTAAAATCCATTTTTTTTTACTAGCGGTTCTGTGGGCGTGGCTTGATGGGTGTGGCTTGGTGGGCATGGCAGGGGAATGATTCTGCAAAATCTCCATTCCCACCCCACTCCAGGGGAAGGATACTGCAAAATCCCCATTCCCTCCCCACTCCTGGGGGAAAGATACTGCAAAATCCTCATTCCCACCCCACTCTGGGGCCAGCCAGAGGTGGTATTTGCCGGTTCTCCAAACTGCTCAAGATTTCCGCTTCCGGTTCTCCAGAACCTGCTGGATATCACCCCTGGTCCTTCCTTCTCATTAGGTGGCCAATGTATTTGAGAGGTTTGACTAGAAGGGCTCCAGTCTCAGCCCTTTCCAGCTCTGTAATTCTGTATTCAGCTTGACTGGGTAGAACAGGTCAATGTGTTTGGGATGAGATGGTTTCTTGGGTTTCCGGTTTCCATGCCAATAAACGGTTTTAAAAGTGATCACGAACCCCTTGAATGGGACCCAAAAGTAGGGCTTGATCTGATCGAAGGAAGAAGGAAAGTGTCCTCAACCTTCTCAACACAAATAAAGAGAGTAGGCGCTTGTAATCCATATCTGCACATAGAAATCTCCAGTTACTGGCACACAATCTAAGTATCCCTTAGGCATAAGGCCAGAAATAAGGACTCTGATAGCGTGGGAAGAGCACTTATATGTGGCTCGCCAACCCTAATTTGCAAGGTGAAATGGGTTGATGCTCAAAAGGAAACAAAATTTGAAGATGCTTATTCTACAAAGGGAAGTTTTGGGAGAATAGACCATCAAAGGGGCTTAGTTTTCTTCAACCTGGGCAAACTCTTAAGATGGGTGGACTTCAACTCCCAGAATTCCCCAGGCCAGTTCATGCCGATGGCACACTTAACTCCGCCTGCTCTTCTGCAGAGAGCCACTAGATGGCCTAAGAGGGCTACAGAAAGAATCAACTCTGCTGCCATCTAGTGGCAACCCAGATCCTTTTTAGTTGTTCCAGGCAATTCCGTCCAGCTGAAGCGACTACTGTAGCTCCAGGGTTGAACTATGGGGGTCCTTGGTGCTCTCTGAGCTCAGTTCTTTTCTTACAGGCGTTTCACTACCCAACTAGGTAACATCATCAGTGCTAGAAGAAAGTGGGGTTTGCAGAGTGGAGGAGAAGCAGATTGGTGCTATCTGGGCTTGGTTGTATTTATTTATTTATTTTGGAGATGTTTGATTACCCAGCTAGGTAGCATCATCAGTACCTAACAATCACCCTCACTGTCAAAGCCACCATCAACACTCATCCCAGCACTGATGATGTTACCTAGTCCGGTAATGAAACGTCAGCAAGTCGAACACCAAACTCGGCGTGCACTAAGGACTGAATGAACAGGTTTCCTATCGCCCTTGAGACGTGTGAGTGTTGATCCATTAGTGCCACTCCTAACACAGAATGTATGAAGAAAGTAAGCTGTTGGGCAGGGTCCTTAAGATAATGGATTACGTTCATTTGCTTTGGCTCCAAGCCCTAGCAAGATAACCAGGCGCATATTCCTAGGCGACAAAGGGCAGAAACGACACACAATTTCAGGATCTTGGGAGCTGCTCTGTCCTTCCCATCAGTGGCATGTTTACAGGTAGTCCTCGACTTACGACTGCAGCGGAGCCCAAAGTTTATGTTGCTAAGGGAGACCTTTGTTAAGTGAGTTCTGCCCCGTTTTATGACCTCTCTCGCCACAGTCGTTAAATGAATCACTGCAGTTGTGACATTAGTAATACGGTTGTTGAATGAGCCGGGCTTCCCCATTGAGTTTGCGTGTCAGAAGGTCGCAAAAGGCGATCATGTGATCCCCGGGAGACTGCAACCGTCATAAATAGGAGTCATATGTCAAGCATCCAAAAGTAAATCGCGGGACCAGAGGGGAAGCTATAACGGTCATAAGTGTGAAAAATGCCCCTAAGTCATTTTTTTCAGTGCCGTTGTAACTTTGGACGGTCACTAAGTGAACTGTTGTAAGTTGAGGACTACCTGTATGGTCTAAACGTCTCCAGAATTATTTTTCCTCTTCACCTTTGAATAACCTCTTCTGCTAATGTCAACATGCTCAAGCAAACCTTCTTAGGGTATCAGGCCCTTGTTTATTTCTGGATTTACATTACATTGCCTTGTTGACACAAGCCAACATTCAGTCTCAACCTCTGCTAATTCCGCAGGCCAAACTACGATAAGACGCAAAAAAATAAAAAATAATTAAAAAGTCAGAGGGAACTCTGCTCAAAGCTGGCTGAGGAACTCTGGGAGTTGAAGTCCACAAGTCTTAAAGTTGCCAAGGTTGGAGATCCCTGTACTAGAGTAACGGTCACCAACTCTGAAAACTCACTTAGCAACTGTTTCACTCAATGACATAATTTTTGGGCTCCATTGCAGTCGTAAGTCAAGGACTACCTGTATACATTTATCGAGGGGTCCTGCAAAATCTGTCAGCGGCAGGGGTGGGGGTGGTTATATAGGGTTGGCCCTTTGAAGCTGCAATCTTGCAAACGTTCACATTGGTTCTAGAAGTGGTTTTTGGACTCCCCACAAGCTGTCTAATCTTTCACGGTCCCCAATGAAGTTGCCAGAAACAGAAATATAACCCTCTCCTCTGCGGTTTCATATTGCATTATTTAAGAAGGTTCTGTGGTCCTTCCCTCCAGCTTTCTATCCTCTGACTGAAATCAAGGCCCTTGTGCTTCGATCAGGGTGGATAAAAATCGACGATTTTTTTTTTTAAAAAATTAAATCGGATTTTTAAATTTTAAATCGGATTTTTTTTTTTAAAAAATTAAATCGGATTTTTAAATTTTAAATCGGATTTTTTTTATTTAAATCAGCTTTTTTTATTTCTGTCGAATTTATTTTAATAAAATGCTTTTGGAGTAAAAAGACCTATCTAAAGATAGTTTCCTATTTAAGATACATTAATAATTCAGTTTATTCAGCATGAAACGGAGCTTATTTATGGAGCATGAGGCTCCATATTCTGCAATATTAGGACTGTCGGTAAGTCAGAGGAGGAGCCGCTGCGGGACCAAGATAACAGTTGCTCTTTAAAAATTATGATTTAAATCGAGTTTGATTTAAATCAAGCCTTTTTACTAGTGATTTAAATTGTGATTTAATTTTTTTTTTTTTTGCATTTATATCCCGCCCTTCTCCGAAGACTCAGGGTGGCTTACACTATGTCAAGCAATAGTCTTCATCCATTTGTATATTATATACAAAGTCAACTTATTGCCCCCAACAATCTGGGTCCTCATTTTACCTACCTTATAAAGGATGGAAGGCTGAGTCAACCTTGGGCCTGGTGGGACTTGAACCCGCAGTAATTGCAAGCAGCTGCTGTTAATAACAGACTGTCTTACCAGTCTGAGCCACAGAGGCCCTAAATCATTTGACTTGATTTAAATCAAATCCACCCTGGCTTCGATTGTGTTACCCGAATTCCGTCGCTCAAGGTCAACAGAACTTAGATTTGAAGCGCTGAAGCAACCAGTTTCCTGCAAATTCTCCTTTGGACATTTATTGACAGGGATATTGTGACAGAAATGGCTGACATATTCTCTCCTCAGAAAAATCCAAGCAGCAACTTTTAAGTCTGACAGGAGCTGGCAAAGCATGGAGCGACGATTGTTTGTGTCAACACAACTTGCTTAACCAGGCGAGGCCAAGGTAGAGCAGATGCATTCAGGCGGCGGATAGAAATTTTTGTTTTAAGAAGTTTAGGCCAGAAAGTTTCAATGGTACTAGGGAAAAAACGCTTTTATTTTCTAGACTCGTGTTTCAGCTCGCCGCGAGCTGAAGACATACTTATTCTTCCGTGCAGGACTGGCATAAAATGGAAATCCACTATTAATTTTAATGGGGTTTTTATGATTTTACTGTGTATTTTAATTAATTGGGCCAAATTGAATAGTTTTTTTTTAATTGATTTTAATTGTATATTGTACTTTTTACTGTGTTTTACTTCGCTGTAAACTGCCCTGAGTCCTTCGGGAGAAGGGCGGTATAGAAATTAAATTATTATTATTATTATTATTATTATTATTATTATTATTATTATTATTATTATTATTATTATTATTATTATTATTATGTTGTTGTTGTTGTTGTTGTTGTTGTTGTTATCATCATCATCAACTTTGGCAACCTGAAGATGTGTGGAATCAGAATTCACCAGCCGGCCACACTGGCTAGGGAATTCTGGACATCTTCCAAGTTGCCAAGGCTGGGAAACACAGCTGTAGAGTCCCTGATATAAGTAAGGGGGCTTAGAACAGGGGTCTCCAACCTTGGTCCCTTTAAGACTTGTGGACTTCAACTCCCAGAGTCCCTCAGCCAGCAAAGCTTAAAGTCTTAAAGGGATCAAGGTTGGAGACCCCTGGCTTAGAAAATAGGAGATGGTTATTAACACTCAGTGATAAGACTACCTGGTATGGTAATGAAAGGTCTACAAGAAAAGCACCGAGTTTAGAAAGCACCAAGGACTCCATAGATGATTGTGAATCGGTCTAAAAGGTCTTGGTCGATCCACCTCACTGGAAAACCAAAACTACTTTTATTGAAATTGGCTATTTGTTAAACCTCCTTCTCCTCCTCCTCCAGTGAATTAAAGAGCCACTTCTGAACATTATGTGGACATTCTGGTCTTAAAAAATGATTGTCCCCTTGGCAACGAAGCTTGCATTTCTCCATATTCCTGCTTGAGCAAGGGGTTGGACTAAAAGACCTCCAAGGTCCCTTCCAACTCTTAATTCTGTTATTCGTATCCTTATACTCCAGTGAATTAAAGAGATGTCTCTGCCTGAGCCACTTTTGAATATGTTTTGGACATTCTGGACTTTAAAAAAATAGTTTCCCCCTTGGCATAGAGCCTGTGTATCTCTATATTCCTGCTTGAGCAGAGGGTTGGACTACAAGACCTTCAAGGTCCCGTCCAGCTCTTAGTCTGTATATTCATATCACTTTCTTTATTCTCTCCAAGGAAAGAAGGATGTGGCCCCGATCACCATAAACCATATAAATTCCACGATCCGTAGTCATAACAAAATTTCTCAAAGTCCCAATGGTACAAAGGACTCTAAAAGGAAATAATCTGTGTTTGCTCTTCGCGTGGTGACTCCTTTCTCCTTACAGGGCCGAGTGCCAATTGATTTAACATGCAATCCCTTTTATTTGGCTTCATATCAGAGGATATTTATTCCTGTTGCACCACATTCCTCACACATACTTTGAAAAGAATGAAAATATGTATAGAGAGGAATCTGAAACTTACTGCGTTGAGTTTCCTGAGAAACTATTGGGGGCACATTTTGTTTACCCTAGTTCACCACAACGCGGTGTTTCTCAAACTTGGCAACTTTTAAGATTTGAGGACTTCAACTCCCAGAATTCTTCTGACTGGGGAATTCTGGGAGTTGAAGTCCACAAATGGCTGGCTTGGGCTGGCTGGGGAATTCTGGGAGTTGAAGTCCACCGATCTTAAAGTTGCCAAGGTTGGACACCCTTTGTGTAGGGGTTAGGGCATCAAGCTGGAAACTGGAAAACCAAGAGTTCTAGTTCTGCCTAGAAAATAAAGCCAGCTGGGTGACCTTGGGCCAGCCACTCTCTCTCAGCCCTAAGAAGGAGGCAACGGCAAACCACTTCAAATAAAACCTTGCCAAGAAAATTGCAGGGACCAGTCCAGGCAGCATCCGAGAATCGGACACAGCATAGAACGAAAGGAGAGGGGGGGGAATCCTTAAAGGTACATTATCATTAGACCAGGAGCCTTAATTCGATTCAATATTAGAACTACACTTCCCTCTGCAAGGGCCGTTTTCAAATGTGCGTCTCTGAGTTTGGACTATGGCATTGCTGCAAACTTTTTTTTTTAATGAATTAATCGATTTAGTTAAGGTGCGGTTGTAAGGTTTCAGAACTGAATTTAAAACTGGCAACCTCAGGCCTCCCGGATTGTTGTCAAGAGGTAGCTAGCAACTGTCATTTCAGGGGCGTGTGTCGTGTCTTAAGGAACAAAGGTGAGGTTTTCAGAGAGGGATTTCTGTTTGAGCAGCAAAACCTTCTCTAATGCAATACTCAAAGAGCAGGAAAACCCTTTTAATCTATAAACTGAACTTGTATATCTTTACTTTGCCATACTAAAAATTAAGCTCATCCTGATCCTTTCGGTTTTATAAGAAGGTTGTACATTAAGACCAGACATATAGTCATAACTAAATATAATATGGTGCTGGAGAAGATTCCTGCGAGTCCCTTGGACTGCAAGGCGATCCAACCAGTCAGTCCTAGAGGAGATCAACCCTGCTCTTTAGAAGGCCAGATCCTGAAGAGGAAACTCAAATCCTTTGGCCACCTAATGAGAAGGAAGGACTCCCTGGAGAAGAGCCTAATACTGGGAACGATGGAGGGCAAAAGAAGGAGGGGACGGCAGAGAAGGAGGTGGCTGGATGGAGTCCCTGAAGCAGTTGGTCATGAGCTTAAATGGACTCCAGAGGATGGTAGAGGACAAGAAGGCCTGGAGGAACATTATCCATGGGTTCGCAATGGGTCGGACACGACTTTGCAACTAACAACAACAACATCAAATATAATATTTGAGGCTAATGCTTTGCAGCAAATGAGTTGTCCATATTGTTATTCTTGTTTAGAAGAAAGGTACTCCTCGACTTACAACCACAACTGAGCCCAAAATTTATGTTGCTAAACGAGACAGTTGTTAAGTGAGTTTTGCCCCATTTTAGGGCCTCCCGTAAAACGTGAGCAGGGGGTTGCCTCAATCGTCGTAAGTGTGAAAAACGGTCATCGGTCACTTTTTTTTCAGTGTAACTTCAAACAGTCACTAACCAAACTGCTGTAAGTCGAGGACGAACTGTAAAGTAAAACTCTAATTATGACTTTTAAATCTTATGGGTCAGGCTCCATATTTTAATTGTGACCTGAAAGGCAAGCCCTTGCGTCATTTTCCCAACGTCGTATTTTATTGTTTCCTCCAGCCGAGTGCGTGAAAAAATAAAATAATCTGCTATTCGTTTACACTTTAAAAATGAAGGCGCAGAGTTGGCTTCGGCCAGCTTGGCTCCTTCACAATAGCGGCTTCTTGTGTTGATCCACTTGAAGGAGAGGTCAGAGTCCTAAAGACCCGTTCAAAAGGCTATTTTGCATCTATGGTATTTACCCAGAGGGACAAATGCCAGTTTTGCCTTCCCTGGGCTCAACACCGAGCCAAGTTCTGTGTTTACCCAGCAAAACTCAGAACAGTCGCTGTGAAATAGGATGGGCTAAGAGAAGACATCCTGTTCAGGTACACACGATGCAGCAGCAAAATGGGGTAGGCTCCACAGAGCAATGTTAGCAACCTTCCAAGATCTCGGGGGCTGCCCCAAAGAAGAGGGAGTCAAGCTATTCTCCAAAGCACCTGAAGGCAGGATGAGAAGCAATGGGTGGAAACTCATCAAGGAGAGAAACAACTGAGAACTAAGGAGAAATTTCCTGACAGTGAGAACAATTGATCAGTGGAACAACTTGCCTCCAGAATTTGTGGATGCTCCAACACTGGAAGTTTTTAAGAAGAGGTTGGATAACCAATTTGTCTGAAGTGGTGTAGGGTTTCCTGCCTCGGCAGGGGGTTGGACTAGAAGACCTCCAAGGTCCCTTCCAACTCTGTTGTTCTATTCTATTCTATTCTATTCTATTCTATCCCATCCCATCCCATCCCAGAACTGAATCAAATCAAATCAAATCAGAGGTGGGTATCAGCAGATTCTGACCAGTTCTGTAGCGGAAATTTTGAGTAGTTCAGAGAACCGGTAGTAAAAATTCTGACTGGCCCCACCCCCATCTATTCTCTGCCTCCCAATTCCCAGCTAATTGGGAGGAAATGGGGATTTTTGCAGTAACCTTCCCCTGGAGTGGGGAGGGAATGGAGATTTTACAGTATCCTTCCCCTGCCACGCCCACCAAGCCACGCCCACCACAGAACCGGTAGTAAACATTTTTGAAATCTACCACTGAATAGAATAGAATAGTGTCGTGTCCCACTCCTCCGCTGACGGCCGGGTCAGGGAAATCCGAATCAGGTGTGCCTCTGCAGCTCTGCCAAAGTCCTAGCAAAGTCCTCAGGGCAGGCAAGAGACCAGAAAGTGACTTCAGCAAGATATATTTAGACTTTGCCTGACTCAGAGAATGCCAGAAAGCAGATCCTTTATATAGGCCATGGGGTGTGGCTCCATGACTCAGCACTTATCCCGGCCTGCCCCTCCCTTCCTTCTGTTGCCGCCGCCTATCAATTCTCCTGAAGCGAGGGTCACTCCAGTCTGCAGCTGTTGGTAATAGACCTTCCTCAGGCTCACATGCTGTGGGGGAGGGGTCAGGGTCTAGTTGCTCCGTTTGCCTGGGCATGGAGCCAGAGCTGGGGGCTGGAGGTATTTCTTCCTCTTCAGCCTGTCTGGGCATGGAGCCAGGGCTGGGGCCGGGAGGCATACTAGGACATTCTTCAGCATTTGGAAGCAGATAAGAAGACCCCGGCTGCGGTGAGAGCGGGCAAGACACAACAAATAGAATAGAATAGAATAGAATAGAATAGAATAGAATAGAATAGAATAGAATAGAATAGAATAGAATAGAATAGAATAGAATAGGTGTCTATGAAGCAACAGCGAAATGGTGTAGAGCAATGTTAGCAGTGTTCCAAGATCTCAAGGGCTTCCACAAAGAAGAAGGGGTCAATCTGTTCTCCAAAACACCAAAAGGCAGGAGAAGAAGCAACGGATAGAAACTAATCAAGGACAGAAGCAACCTGGAACTAAGAAGAAATTTCCTGAAAAGTGAGAACAATTAAACAGCGGAAGGACTTGCCTCCAGAAGTTGTGGTTATTCCATCACTGCAACTTTTGAAGAACAGATTGGACAACCATTTGTCTAAAATGGTACAGAGTCTCCTGGCTGGACTAGAAGATCTCCAAGATCCCTTCCAACTCTGTTCTTTCTTATTCTAATGTTTCTCAACCTTGGCAAGGTGAAGATGTGTGGCTGGCTGGGGAATTCTAGGAGTTGAAGTCCACATTTCTTCAAGTTGCCAAGGTTGACAAAACATCCAGATATTTCATGCCAGTAGGTGTGAGGGTTGAGTGCAACAAGGAAGGGCTTCCGTAAAATACTTTCACCCTGTTGCACTTTTAATGCCCGCTGCGTAGGAGTGAGTAGTTTAAGATCAACTTTTATGGCTGCACAAGGAGAAGGAAGAGTTGACGGAAATCCCCGGCTCCTTTCAGGCTTGCTATTTTAAGACGAATTGCAACATTAAATGCTTTTCCCCAGATTTGGAACTATATTTCCTAAAATTATAAGGGTTTGCTAAATTAGCTTTGATGCTATAAATTCTAGGAACTGCAGTGCTATCCTATCTGAAGCCAGACAGAATCAGATTACATTAAATCCGTTTTGCTAACTCTGTTTATATTTATACCTATTGCAACCTTCGTATTCTTCCTTAATTTATGGAAGCTGTTTTCATTTTAAAGCTGTTAATTTTCTTTTAAAAACATATCAGGTGGCAGATGTAACTGTGTTGTTATTTCCATTGTGGGTTTTTTCCCCCCTCAGTGTAAAGAATTACATTTAAAGTAACATGATAGCTCTTTGTTTCAAAAGGATACTTTGCAAGTTTTTATTTTGATTTTTTTTTTAAAAAAAATCACGAAATACGTATTCTGAAATAGGCTGGTAAAACATTAATCTGAAGCCTCTTGCAACTTCCTACTGTTGGAAAGATTTTAATCGCGCTCGGATTGAGATTCATCCTGGCTTCTTGCTAAGAATGTGAGCGAGTTGACAAACCAGATTTAGGAAATATCCTTACTCTGCGGACTCAGCATTAACTCTGTTTATTATTGGCCTTAAACTTAAGATTAATTACTCAGGAGAAACACCGAATGTCTTAACCGAAGCCAACACTTGGGGCAAGCTTTTTTTGGGAATAGGTCATGGGAAGACAACAGACTTAATTCCTGAAAATGAGTTTATTTTCATTTATATGGACTGATCTGTTGTTTAGTAGTCATGTGCCTGTCACAAATGCATCTTTAATGGGAAGCATTTAAACCGAGATCACCAAAGTCCCTTCCGACCATATTATTATACACGATTTATAGCGTTTAGATTTATATACCGATTTACAAGAATGGACGCGGCGGCTCAGTGGCTAAGACGCTGAGCTTGTCGATCGAAAGGTCGGCGGTTCAGCAGTTCAAATCCCTACGAATTCCCCAAATATTATGCTCTGAAAACAAACTAACACCATTCAGAAACTACAAACCCAGTTTGAACTTCTACTAAACGAAAGTTATCTATCCTGCCCAGGGTTAGGTTTCTTGAAGAGGTCGTGAAATCCAGGAAAGCAGCAGATCATTTACCGAACAGCAGGGCTTTGGAAGGGATCAATGATAGATCAGAGCTGGTACGAGCTGAATGCCGATTATTCAACTAGGTCCAAAAAACAGAGTTCATTGCTGAATGCCCGCAGAGGGGGCAAAAAAATGTTACCCTTGAGAGCATCTTCATCCCGTCAAGGCAGGTGTTACACCAAACCAGGATTAAGTGCACCCAACCAAACGTTGGCGTCGCATCCAACTTGGTGTTTATTTATTTATTTAAGAAAATACACGTGACTCAGGGACACTGGGAAGCTTCCAAAAGTGAAAACCCAGTATACGGAACAACAGAATTGGAAGGGACCTTGGAGATCTTCTAGTCCAACCCTTGCTCAGGCAGGAAACCCTACACCCATGATGGCGAACCTCTGGCACTAGAGGTGGCACGCAGAGCCCTCTGTGGGTACGTGCGCCGTCGCCAGCTGCTCTTCTGGTTTCTGCGCAGCTGGTCTTTGCGGGCGCCGGAGCACTGAAAAACGGCATGAAAACAACCCCAACAACTGCCTTCCATTGAGGATCTGTATACTGCACGAATCAAGAAGAGGGCCGTGAAAATATTTGCAGATCACTCGCATCCTGGACATAAACTGTTTCAACTCCTACCTTCAAAACGACGCTATAGAACACTGCACACCAGAACAACTAGACACAAGAACAGTTTTTTCCCGAAGGCCATCACTCTGCTAAACAAATAATTCCCTCAACACTGTCAGACTATTTACTGAATCTGCACTACTATTAATCGTTTCATAGTTCCCATCACCAATCTCTTTCCATTTATGACTGTATGACTATAACTTGTTGCTGGCAATCCTTATGATTTATATTGATATACTGACCATCAATTGTGTTGTAAATGTTGTACCTTGATGAACGTATCTTTTCTTTTATGTACACTGAGAGCAGATGCACCAAGACAAATTCCTTGTGTGTCCAATCACACTTGGCCAATAAAAAATTCTATTCTATTCTATTCTATTCAAAAACAGCCCAAAAATGGCCAAAAAACAGGGCGTTTTTCAGGCCAAAAATGACCCTGAAAACAGCCCGAAAAACAGCCAAAAAACAGGCATGCCCGCGCCAGCCAGATGGTCTTCGGGTTTCCAACACTCCGGCACGCGCACATCCGTAGGGATTTGAACTGCTGAACCGCCGACCTTTCGATCGGCAAGCTCAGCATCTTAGCCACTGAGCCGCCGCGTCCCTTCTTGTAAAGCGGTATATAAGTCTAAACGCTATAAATGGTGTGCAATAATATGGTTGGAAGGGACTTTGGTGATCTGTGATGCTGCGCTTATCTCCCTGCCTCCTCCTGTTTTATATTCCTCCTGTCTCGGTCCAAGGTTTTCACCTCATGCCATCTTCTAAGGCTGGATATCAAATTTTGGGGTGATGGTAATGAAAAGCAGGCCACCAGTTTTATAAGTACGTAAATGCCGAAAGAGGAAGCCATGTTTTTGCTCCTCGGAGTCTGAAATCATTCTTAGCAAGCCTGAAAGGCCGTTGGGATCAAAAGTTTGCATGGCTTTTTTAAAGGTTAAATGACAAGCGGATGAATAGCTAGAATTTTCCTGTTCATTTAAGGACAGACTTTAACTCTGTCTCTCGTTTTCTTGTCGCTCCTCAGAATGTTATGGAACAATTCAATCCCGGGCTGCGGAACTTAATAAACCTGGGGAAAAACTATGAAAAAGCCGTTAACGGTAAGTCTCCGTTATACGTTTAACGTATCTAGGCAAACTTTTTAATTTTGCAGTTTGAAAATCTAATAGCTGCCTACCGGTGAAATACAGCTCGTCCTCGATTTACGACCGCAATTGAGCCTACCTGGCCCACCATGCCATCATGTGCCAAAAGTGGGGGGAGCGCAGGGGGTTGTGCGCGCATGCACGGGGGCGAGGTGCATTGAATTATGGGTTTGGGCATGCATGCGCGCAATCCCCCATGCGCCCTCCGCTTTTGGCACTCAACAGCAAAAAGGTTAGCCATCACTCTCCTAAATAAATGTTAGTTGCCAAACACCCAATTTTGTTTTTGTAAAGATTTTTATTTATAATACAAAATTAAAAACAGTGGACACAGTGTGACATCCCCGGTTTAAACCTTTTCATCAAATGTTGTCATATAATTGATACATTTCCTTATCTTTTTTTTTTTATTTGCATTTATATCCCGCCCTTCTCCGAAGACTCAGGGCGGCTTACACTATGTCAAGCAATAGTCTTCATCCATTTGTATATTATATACAAAGTCAACTTATTGCCCCCAACAATCTGGATCCTCATTTTACCTACCTTATAAAGGATGGAAGGCTGAGTCAACCTTGGGCCTGGTGGGACTTGAACCTGCAATATTGCAGGCAGTTGCTGTTAATAACAGCTGCATCTCTCTACATATTTACACTAATTATCACATTTCGAATACATCTATTCTTTCTTAAGACTTAAGACCCAAGCGCCCAAATTTGGATCACATGGGGATGCCGCAACTAAGTGTGAAAACTGGTCATAAGTCACTTTCAGTGCCATTGTAACTGTGAATAATCACTAAACAAATCATTCTAAATCGAGGACTGCCTGTGTGTAAAACG
The DNA here is from genome assembly GCF_028640845.1 of Ahaetulla prasina. Lineage (NCBI taxonomy): Eukaryota > Metazoa > Chordata > Lepidosauria > Squamata > Colubridae > Ahaetulla > Ahaetulla prasina. The sequence goes on along the minus strand of NC_080552.1, from coordinate 18,185,005 downwards.
CCTGCAGAATCCAGCCATTTGTGGGGTAAACCCTTAAGAACATTTTTCCAAACGAGGTGCACGAATGGTCATATTTTGAGATGGAAAGCTCAACCAGCTTTGCAGGTTCCTCGTTCCGTCCATAAATATTTGGTCTACTCTCTGCCATCATCTAGTAAAGTTTTATGGTAAAAGGTAAAGGTTCCCCTCGCACATACGTGATAGTCGTGCCTGACTCTAGGGGGCGGTGCTCATCTCCGTTTCAAAGCCGAAGAGCCAGCGCTGTCCGAAGACGTCTCCATGGTCATGTGGCCGGCATGACTCAACGCCAAAGGCGCATGGAACGCTGTTCCCTTCCCACCAAAGGTGGTCCCTATTTTTTCTACTTGCATTTTTTACGTGCTTTCGAAACTGCTAGGTTGGCAGAAGCTGGGACAAGTAATGGGAGCTCACCCTGTTACACGGCAGCCCTAGGGATTCGAACCGCTGAGCTGCCGACCTTTCGATTGACAAGCTCAACGTCCTAGCCCCTGAGCCACCGCGTCCCTTTGAGTTTTATGAGGCTTGAAAAAAAAGAAAGAAAGAAAAAGAAAGAAAGAAAAAGGAAGGAAGGAAGGAAGGAAGGAAGGAAGGAAGGAAGGAAGGAAGGAAGGAAGGAAGGAAGGAAGGAAAGAAAGAAAGAAAGAAAGAAAGAAAGAAAGAAAGAAAGAAAGAAAGAAAGAAAGAAAGAGAAAATCAAGTGGTCACCCGAGAAAAACATCCAGGTGACCAGCTATGAAATATTGGCAAAAGCCCTTTTTTTCCCTTCTCCTGTATTATAGGAAAATCTTGATGCATCAGCAGCTTAACGTATTTTATGGGCTGCACAGCTGGATGAGCCCTGTTGCAAAGGGACAACAGGCTGACCTCGAGATGAGTCATTGCTGATCTTATGGGGATCTTATTTATTTACTGTCAGGGATCCAAAGTCGTTCTGCGGTGGCTTTAAAATAAAGACAAGCAAACCAGAGCTGCCCGCTTCCCCGAAAATCAAAACAGTAGCCACCCACGTTTAGGAGATGTCTGAGAAAGTGCAAAAGCCACCCTTCCCATGCAAATCGGGGCCCGCCGCTGTGGGAGAGAATTTCACTTAGGCTTTTATTGAGGTTATTTTTAAAAATCTCATCTTTGTTATTTTATAAGTAATTGAAGGCAGCGAACATATATAATACTCCTTCCTATTTTTCCCCACAACAAGCCTGCGAGGTGGGTTGGGCTGAGAGCAGGAGTAAAAATTTTAGCAAGGGGTTCTCTACCTGGTTGTTGGGCGGGTGTGGCCTAGTCAGGCTCCTGCACCACGGTGGGGGGGCATTTTTGCTCTCCCCGGGCTCTGGAGGCTTTCCTCTAGCCTCTGAGAGGGAGAAAACAGCCTCCCCAGGCTCCGGAGGCCCTCCGGAGGCTGGAAACGGCCCCGTTTCCGGCCTTCCTGAACATCCAGTAGGCCCGTTTTTCGCCCTCCCCAAGCCTCCGCGTGTGCCCTGCACTTACCTGCATGCAAATGGGCTGAGTGGGGACTCCGAGGAGGGGAGGGGTGGGTGAAGCCAGCCAGGAGTGGGATTTGTGGGTTCTCCGAACTGCACAGAATCTTAGCGAGAGGTTCTCCCAAACCCCTGCGAACCCCCAGCAGCCCACTCCTGGCTGAGAGAATCAATGGTCTGAAGTCACCCAGCTGGCTTTCATACCTAAGGTTAAAACTAGAACTCACAGTCTCCTGGGGACTGGTCTAAACTCATCTAGTCGGGTTTCATATCTAAAGTGGTACTAGAACTCACCATCACCTAGTGATTGGGCCAAAGTCACCCAGCCAGCTTTCATGCCTAAGGTGGGACTAGAACTCACAGTCTCCTGGTGATTGGCCCAAAATCACCCAGTCAACGTTCATATCTAAAGTGGTACTAGAATTCACAATCTCCTGGTGATTGGCACAAAGTCACCCAGTTAGCTTTTATATCTAAAGGGGTACTAGAACTCACCATTTCCTGGTGATTGGCACAAAGTCACCCAGCTGGCTTTCATGCCTAAGCCAAAACTAGAAGTCACTGTCTCCTGGTGATTTCCCAAAGTCACCCAGCCTTCATTCATGTCTAAGGCAGGACTAGAACTCACAGTCTCCTGGTTTCTCAGCCAGCATCTTAAACGCTTAACTAGATCACTAAACTTTTGCTGTTTTGACTTGTTTTGAAGCTTATTTCTCCCCTGCCAATGAAAGCAAGCGTTAGATCCAACAGTTAGATTCCAATTTCTCTTTTTATTGTGTCGGTGGGGGTCTCACTTGAAATTCATTTGCTCCACAAGGGGGGCTGCAGGAGACAGGAGAAAGGGGGGCAGATGGGGGAGATCCCATTTGCTGGTCGATCGCTGAAGTTAGCCCACTTTGGCATCATATCAAAAAATGGTCTATTCTTAGAGACGATGGTCTTGTTCGGGACTCACATAATTTTAGATGATTTTTTTTCTCTTCCCCGTGGCGCAATTCAGGACTTTAAAGGCAACTTGTCGGATATAATAAAAGTGGCTTTCATCCAGTCCGCCTGCGAGACATATTTTTCCACTCAAAGCAGCTTTTTTGGAAAGTAGCAAATTAAACCATGATGGAGACGGATAAAAGAACCCTTAGAAAATCTCCATTTCCATCCATTAATTTAGCACTGTGCTTTGTTTAAAGAAAGCCCTGCCAATTGCATCATTTAAATATAATGCAGGGTATTTATGTACCCTATGCAAATAAATGATTTGTGTGCCTTCGGCTATTTGGTAAGACGCCCACTGTAGCCTGAATGGTCTCGACTGGAGTCCTCAATTTATGACCGCAATTGGCATGATCATCAAGCGAATCGTCATATGACTGGGCCCAATTTTATGGCCATTTTAACACCAGTTTTTAATCACTACAGTCGCTAAGTGAATCACGTGACCATTAAGCAAATCTAACTTCCCCAACTGACTTTTTTTTGTCAGCATCTGGCTGGGACAATTTAAGAGTAGGATAATAGAATTTTTCCGGTAATTATTGCAGCAGGATTATTCTTGCCATAGAAATGACAATCGGATAACTGCAGGACACAGCCAGCAGTTTTATAAATGTAAGCCAGTTGCCAAGGCCCCCCCCCCAATTGCAATCCCAAGACCGCACAAGTGATCTGCTGGTTGTCAGGTCATATATCATTTTTTTCCAAAGGCCGTATTTACTTTGAACTGTCCTTAAATGAATGGTTATAAGTGGAGGTCCATTTGCAATTGTCTCGCAGCTAGAGTAACTTTGGGATTTGGTATGAAACGGAGGGGTGGGTTTCTATCGGTTTATCCCGGTTCGGGCGAACCAGTCGTGGCAGCGGCAGGAGGCTCCGCCCACCCGCCCAGACAGCACGAAAAACGCTCTGTGCATGCACAGAAGTGGCGCATGCTCGGAAAGCAAGGAAGCACCCGTGCCCGCGCGCTACCAATAGCAAACTGGTAGCGCCAGGATTTGAAAACCACCACTGATGAAATCCAATCTCTACACCCAAATTTTTGATCATGCGACTGTGGGGATGCTAGGACAATTGTTAATCTGAGGATCGGTTGTAAGTCAGGTTTGAATGGTCACTAAAGGAATAGCTGTAAATCGGTCAGGGACTACCTATAGACCCCTCCCTCCCTCCAGCTTATCTATCTCCCATGGTTATTGATGGCAGACCAAATAAGAGGAAGCAGCCGAGATCCTGAACTAACAAGGCAAGATACGATTCTAATAAATTAATACCATGGCAATAATGAACAGAGGAGAGGGACCAAGGCCAGCTGCCCTTTGGCTTCATTAAAACGTTGAACCGGTTCGGCTTTGATGTGAAGCAGAACTAGAACCTTCCTCCAGAAAGATTAAAATCTCCACTCTGGCTGAATAGGAAAATTATAGACTTCCCGCTCTGTGGGAGCCGTTTCTCGTAAATGTTTAAAAAAATTACCAGTTGGCTTAGCAAACACGATAACGTCCAATTCATTTGTTCTCCATTTGCGAACGAGGGCAAAGGGAGTGCTAGAATTGTAAACAGGATTAAGCTCCTTCCATTCTTAACTGGCTTGAAGCCTTGGTTTCGAATGATTTAAATGGGGCTCCCCCCGCCCCCACATTTCAAGGACTGACTAACCAACCATTTAATTCTGGCTAAAAAAAAAATCTGCAGGTAGTCCTTAATGTTGTATGTCAGGCTGGCTAGGGAATTCTGGGAATTACGGTCCACACATCTACAAGTTCCCACCTGTGAAGCAGCACAAGATGGCTTCAGCCAGGTTCGATTCGGAGTTGACAATAAGCTTTTTCTCCCACCCAACCCCTTTTTTTATTTATTTTATTTATTTATTTATTTTGTCACAACAATATATGTAGGTATCATACAAAAAGATTATATAATATATAAACACATATATGAGTAAATATAAGGAGGTATAAGCATATATGTATATAGGAAGAAGAAAAGAAAAACAATAGGGCAGGAACGGTAGGCACGTTTGTGCGCTTATGCACGCCCCTTATGGTCCTCTTAGGAATGGGGTGAGGTCAATAGTAGAAAGTTTTAGGATAAAGCTTTTAGGATTATGGGAAGAGACCACAGAGTCAGGTAAAGTATTCCAAGCACTGATGATTCTGTTACAGAAGTCATATTTTCTGCAATCTAGATTAAAGCGGTTGACATTAAGTTTAAATCTATTGGTTGCTCTAGTATTATTGCAATTGAAGCTGAAGTAGTCTTTGACAGGAAGGACATTACAATAGATGATTCTGTGAGTTAAATTTAGGTCTTGTCGAAGGCGACGGAGTTCCAAGTTTTCTAAGCCTAGGATTTCAAGTCTGGTGGGGTAAGGTGTTTTGTTGTTTTCAGAGGAATGGAGAACTCTTCTTGTGAAATATTTCTGGACACGTTCAATTGTATTGATGTTAGAGATATGGTGAGGGTTCCAAACAGGCGAGCTGTATTCTAGAATTGGTCTAGCAAATGTTTTATATGCTCTGGTTAGTAGTGTGGTGTTTTTGGAAAAGAAGCTACGCAAGATTAGGTTTAAACTTAGAGCTTTTTGCTATGTAGTTGCAGTGGGCTTTGGCACTTAGATCATTTGACATGAAAACCCCAAGGTCTTTAACGGGAATGGGGTCATCTATAAGGTAATGTCCATCTAGTATGTACTTAGTGTTTGGGTTCTTTTTTCCTATATGTAAGACTAACCATTTTCTGGTTAATTTTCTTTAATTAGGTATGGTCCTTGCTGGAAGAGCTTACTATGATGGTATTGCAAAAATAGGCGATATTGCCGTTGCGTCACCTGTGTCTAAAGAGTTGGGTAAGTCTACCAAATAAATCATATACACAGCAGGCTTCTTGACACGGAACTATTCTTGGCATTTTAAAGCTTGACTAAACTGGCAACGTCTGGTCTAAGAAAGAGAATCACTAGGGGTTGACATGATAGCATCTTCCAGCATTTGAGGGGCTGCCCCAAAGAAAAGCGGGGGTCAACGTGGTCTCCAAAGCACCTGAAGGCAAGACTAAGAAACAATGGATGGAAACTAAATCCAGGAGAGAAGCAACCTGGAATTAAGGAGGAACTTCCTGATGGTGAGGATAATTAACCAGTGGAACAGCTTGCCACCAGAAGTTGTAGGTGCTTCATCACTGGAGGTTTTCAAAAAAAGAGACCGGACAGCTCCATGCCCAAGGTAGAATTAGATCTCACAGTCTTCCAGTTTCTGACCTGGTACCTAAGAATATTAACTCAAACTGGCTCTCCTCTTTTATTCTCCTTCATAGGAGAAAATACATCTTCTAACAGAATTTTATCCAACCTATCACAAATAGAATAGAATAGAATAGAATAGAATAGAATAGAATAGAATAGAATAGAATAGAATAGAATAGAATAGAATAATAGAATTTTTTATTGGCCAAGTGTGATTGAACACACAAGGAATTTGTCTTGGTGCATATGCTCTCAGTGTACATAAAAGAAGATACGTTAATCAAGATTCATAAGGTACAACACTTAATGATAGTCATAGGGTACAAATAAGCAATCAGTAAACAATCAATATAAATATAAATAGTATGGCAACAAAGTTACAGTCATACAATCATAAGTGGAAAGAGATGGGTGATGGGAACGATGAGAAGATTAATAGTAGTGCAGATTTAGTAACTAGTTTGATGGTGTTGTGGGAATTATTTGTTTAGCAGAGTGATGGCATTAGGGAAAAAACTGTTCTTGTGTCTAGTTGTTCTGGTGTGCAGTGCTCTATAGCATAGTTTTGAGGGTAGGAGTTGAAACAGTTTATGTCCAGGATGAGAGGGGTCTGTAAATATTTTCACAGCCCTCTTTTTGACTCCTGCAGTATACAGGTCCTCCATGGAAGGCAGGCTGGTAGGCATTGATGTTTTCTGCAGATCTAATTATCCTCTGAAGTCTGTGTCTGTCTTGTTGGGTTGCATGGAATCCTCTGGCATCATTCCCCCCTCCCTCCTCACTTAATCCCAAAATAGAGAATACAACACATGCCTTCAGGAGGCTGATATATTCCTTTTTTGATATGCAGATTGCCTTCCATTGTATACCTACAAAGGAAGTCATTTCCATACAGATCTGGTTTTTGTAAGTGAAGGCAGACCATATCTATGGAAATTTCTGAATGGGAGTGCCTCGCAGGGCTACATCAGATAGTTTGTCTTTATATAGCCTGGACAAAATGCTTACTTCCTTTGATAAATAGGCAGGATAAGAAGCTGAAACAGAGAATTTTATCTCTTAGCCTCATTGTCTAGGGAGATTCTTAGACATCCAGGTCATGGTTGTCCCAAAGGTGTTTTTCCATAAAGCAATTGGACTTTGGGAGGAGGGGGAGGAGGAGGAGGAGGAGAAGAAGGAGAAGAAGAAGAAGATTGGATGAGAAGTGAAACATTTTCCTTTTTTATTATTAATTTATAATAAGTAAAGGTAAAGGTTCCCCTCGCACATACGTGCTAGTCGTTGCCAACTCTAGGGGGCGGTGCTCATCTCCGTTTCAAAGCCAAAGAGCCAGCGCTGTCCGAAGACAGCTCCGTGGTCATGTGACCGGCATGACTCAACACCAAAGGCGCATGGAACGCTGTTACCTTCCCACCAAAGGTGGTCCCTATTTTTTCTGCTTGCATTTTTTACGTGCTTTTGAACTGCTAGGTTGGCAGAAGCTGGGACAAGCAACGGGAGCTCACCCCGTTACATGGCAGCACTAGGGATTCGAACCGCTGAGCTGCTGACCTTTCGACCGACAAGGTCAACGTCCTAGCCCCTGAGCCACCGTGTCCCCATTAATTTATAATACATAATACAAAAAAAGAAGAAGAAAATAGTGGGGAAGGGGAAAATGTAGTAGGGCAAAGGGAAAAAAGAAAGAAAAGTCGTTGACTTCTAATTCCCTTTGCAGTAAGAATAAGATAATAGCATCAAACCTCAATATTTTTCTTTTACATAGTAATATAACATAGCCAATTTTAAACCTATCGAATCAGTAAAACCCCAAATCAAAGTTTCATTTCCCGCCTCAAGCACAAAGTCCAAGTAGAAACAAAAGGTAGGTAAAATGAGGACCCAGATTGTTGGGGGCAATAAGTTGACTTTGTATATAATATACAAATGGATGAAGACTATTGCTTGACACAGTGTAAGCCGCCCTGAGTCTTCGGAGAAGGGCGGGATATAAATGCAAATTTAAAAAAAAAAAAGTAATTGTGTCTTCCCACCCCCACCCCCTTTAATCAAAGCAGTCAATTTAGCCCTCTCTGCTAACTCCATCAATTTTGGCAGCCATTCGTCCATCGTGGGAATCAAAACCTCCTTCCAATTTTGTCCATAAAGTCATCTTAACCACCGTCAACATATAGAATAACATCAAAGTTCCAAATTCGAAACGTTTTCAAAGGACAATAAAAAAACCAACCCCAAGAAAACCCAATTGCCTTATGGAAAAAGCACCTTTGGGACGTCCCAGCCCTTTGTCGTTGCCACCCGAAGAGAGTCTCTGTTCTGATTTATTTTTCTATTAAACGTAATTATTGTGCCGCTGCCCCCCCCCCCCATCCTCTGGAGCGGAGAGAGAACCCATTCCTTCCTGTGGGACCGTTTCAAGCAAATCTGTTTCCTTCGGCCAACATCACAGACAGCTCCCTGTTCCTGAGCAAAAGGTTTATTGAAGAAAATAAATCAACCACCCAGAAGCCAACCTGGTGAATAATGCCAGGTAATAAGTCACATTGTCTTTTGTCCCCTGCTGTACTGAAACGGTACAAATTATTGGAAGACTGTCACTGCGATGGTTTTGTAACAGAGACTTAAAATAGCCCCTTAAAAGTTCCAATAGGACATTTTTTTTTTTTAACGTTCATTGAAAAGACGGCCTTTGGATTCTCTCCAAGTTAATTTCGGAGAAAGTCCTTGGCTGTAAAAAATACAAAAGGTCAGAGATCTTTGAATGAAGCATGTCATATTTTTAGTCGTTTGCAAATGAACCCTTCAAACAACTTTCGAAACTCAAAGCAAGTCGTCCTTAAATCAGGAAGGTTGGTTTCTACATTGTCATTTTTCTAACAACGGAAGGTTAACCATGGTTAAGTTCAGGTTGCGTCTAGGTTTTTTCCCAAGTAATCTTAAGATCTCTGCCTTAAATCTGCGGGGTTAATCTTTGATGTGCCTTTCTGCATGCTGAATTGGGTAGCTAAATATAGGTAGCATAAAAGAGTTTTTGTTCCCTCGTAAAATAAAAGCGTTTTCGTTCCCTCTGGTGGCTTATATTTCTCGTTGAACCAGTTCAAAGATTTAAACTTTTTAATGAAGAATATAAGTTTGGGGGGAGAGAGAGAAAGATATAGATACAGAGATAGAGATATAGATATACCACAGATATAGATATAGAGAAACAGAGGCAGAGAAAGATAGAGATTATATGTACAGAGAAAGACAGCCTGAAATAGTGTATTCACACACACACAAATACAGGAGAGAGAGAGAGAGAGAGAGAATGATATACAGTAGTGGCCAAAATTGTGGAAACCATGTGAGAAAAATGTATTTTCTAAAACTAGCTAATACTACCACTTTTTTTTGGGAGTAGTACCATAAAATTCTATATCAGTGGAAAGATAATTTAATCAACAATGTAATGCAGTAACTTTTATGAAGGATTTGCTATTAGAATAGCAGGTACAGTATAGAGAAGAAAAGTGAAACACGTAGAAAAAATGAGATATACAAAAATGATTCCCTATGTCAGTTAATCCTTAGTTGGGTAACCTTTAGCATGAATTACGGCCTTACAACGTGTTCCCGTGGAGTGAACCAAGCCTTTTAGTGCTGCAGCTGTTCTCATGTGAAACCAAGATTGAAGGATTGCTTCTATTAACTGGGTTTTATTGCTGGGTCGCTTCTGACTAAGCAGTTCCTTTAGTCAGCTCCATAGATTTTTCAATTGGGTGAAGGGCTGGGCTATTCCCAGGCCATACCAGCAGTGGAATAGGATGATCCTGAAACTCCCCCCCCCCCAAAAAGTGGTGTTATTAGCCATCAAACCTCAAAAATACACTTTTCCCAAAAAGTTTCTACAATTTTGGCCACTACTGTATAGAGGCAAAGAGAGAGGGTTGTAGGCAGAGATTTGAGAGAGAAAGAGAGAGAGATTATATATATGGAGAGGGGGGGAGGGAGGGAGGGAGGGAGAGACAGAAAATGAATAGATAGATGTATGATGTGTTGCTGCTTTTGTGGCTGTATAAATCTAGCAAGAATGACGAGTTCCTTAAAATATATTTACATTAATGCTTTTTCTAAATCAATATTTGAAGAAAAAAAAACCTGAGGTATTTTTCTTACCTTATGAAGTAAGATAAAAACTTCCTGGTAACAAGTCCTCAAAGAACTGTGAGAAAGTGAAGGCTATTATTTACCTTACTATGAAGTTACACAATTGTTTACTTTTATATTTAGAATGCAAGTTCCTTGTAGGATGTGAACCTTTTGGACATCTAGGTTGCCGTGCTTTGTGGACCAAAATGTGTTTTTTAAACTCTTGTTTTATACAATTAATGCAAGTTAGTGGAAATCTGAGGAGTTCTCCTCTTTCCAAAAAAAAAAAAAGAATTATTTTTCTATAAAAAGAAGCACTTTATGCCATTATTGTTCTTCTTTGGGTCAAAAATAATTGTAATGAAAGTTACGCGGGTCAGATTAATCTATTAATAATTTGCCCACAATTGGAAAGAAGAATTGCACAGGCTTTAGGGATGATTATAATAATGCAGACGTGCATGAAGTCACTCGATAATTTTCCACAAAATTATTCTTTGTTTCAGATGGTTAAAAGTAACTTCTGAATACTCTATTGGACAAATACATATTTTTTTAAAAATGAAAGCGGCTTAATTGATTTTGCCTTTCAAACTTATGCAAATATTTGCAGTGTATTTCATAGAAGGCAAAGCCCCTCATATGTTTACCTGTGGCTTGTTTTGTTGTTGTTGGTTTTTTTGCTGTTCGCGAGGCGGGTGATTTAAATAGGAAAAAACCGTCGTTATTTCCACCTCCAAAAAATGGACAAGGATCCCACGTCGTCAAATCCTAATTGTGCCACTGAATCAGTTTTATCCCTGACGTCTTTGCCCTGCCAAGGATTTGGGCCATGGATTTGGCGTTCTCCCTTGTTCCGTTTCCGAGTCCGTTCCTGAAATTGTGATTAGTTTTCTTTTTTTTTCTTTTTTTTAACGGCCATCTGAGCATAAAGGACAAATTTTATTTTGGTTCTATATGTTGGATAGGTGTGAAGTGGAGGGAACATTATGGACTGAACAATCAAAAGGTCTGACATGAATTTTACTCTACGTTGGGCATTCATTCCTGGTCAGAGAAGAATCGTAGAATCCTTCTCCATTAAGACTTGGTGTTCCCCAATGAAGTAGGGTTTCCTATGTTGCAACTCAGGATAGAACAATGCATGCAAGGGGCTAAAAGGAGACCTTCACTCAGAAATGTCCTTGAGGAATTTCTGCAGGAGACCCTTTCCCCGTATATAGCAATAGCACTTAGACTTAAATACCACTTCACAGTATATTTTCTGTTCTACTCTACTCTACTCCACTCTACTCTACTCTACCCTACCCTACCCTACCCTACCCTACCCCATTCCTATTCTATTCTATTCTATTCTATTTTCTGTTCCACTCTACCCTACCCTACCCTACCCCATTCCTATTCTATTCTATTCTATTCTATTTTCTGTTCCACTCTACCCTACCCTACCCTACCCCATTCCTATTCTATTCTATTCTATTCTATTTTCTGTTCCACTCTACCCTACCCTACCCTACCCTACCCTACCCTATTCCTATTCTATTCTATTCTATTTTCTGTTCCACTCTACCCTACCCTACCCTACCCTACCCTACCCTATTCCTATTCTATTCTATTCTATTTTCTGTTCTACTCTACTCTACTCTACCCTACCGTACCCTACCCCACCCTACAATATTCCTATTCTATTCTATTCTATTCTATTCTATTCCTATTCTATTTTCTGTTCTATTCTATTCTACTCTACTCTACTCTACTCTACTCTATTCAACTGTTGTAAGATTAAGGACTACCTGTATTGTACCAGTCATCGGATCCTCTTGAGACACAAAATGTTTTAAGTCAGCTTCACTTCCGTGCCTTCTCCTGACAGATGCCTAGACAGAGAAGCGACATGACGGGACTAAACCCACTCCCACCCCCGAGAGATATGAGTCCATCCTCCATCCCCACCGCCCCCTCCAGCCTGGAGGAATTAGTCTGTGTATTGTGACACCCTGCAGACGGAGGGCTTATCTGTCAGTTGGTTTCCCCTGAGATTCACCAGCCAGGAATTCCAGGATTTTAACCACATCCTGTTTCTAATCGCAATCAGCTCATCAAAGGTCACTTTTCTTCCTTTTTGAGAATCTCCACAAGTCAACCGAGGAGGAAATAAGGAAGAACTGCTAGAGAGAATCATGGTTCAAAGGTTGCAATGGACATGGTTGATGACTTTGGCCCCGTCACATGGTTGAGAACAGCCCGGTCAAGTTTTTCGGTTCGAAGAAATTGTACAAAACAATTTAGGAATACGGGAATGGCCCGGGTGAATATTTTGGTCTTCTGGTTCGTTTTTCCACCACCACGCCCCACAACAAGCACTGATGATGGGATAGATAATCTTGCTCAAAGGCACCCACTCACCTCCTTAGAATGCAGCAGCAGCCTTGTGTGAAATGACACACCCTCTGGCATGAAGAAGGGGGAAAAAACACTTCAGCACCTGCAGATGGTGATTTGGCTTGTTATCAAATCAGTGGGTGTCTTTTTGCCTTGTAGGTGTTTCATTGTGTTGAAGTTGTGTTGAGTAAGCCTTTGTTTTAGGAAGGTGGTTGTTGTTGTTTGGGGAATGACTCTCTAACAATTATCATTTATCTATATCATCTATATCTCTATCATTTTCATCTATATCTCTCCATCATTTATCATGTCTGTCCATCCATGATCCATCCATCCATCTATCATCTATCTCTATCATTTTTCATCTACATCATTTATCATCTGTCCATCCATCCATCATCCATCCATCATCTATCATCTATCATCTATCATTTTTCATCTATATCTCTCCATCATTTATCATCTGTCTGTCCATCCATCCATCCATCCAGTGGTGGGATTCAAATAATTTAACAATCGGTTCTCTGCCCTAATGATTTCGTCCAACAACCAGTTCACCAAACTGCTCAGAAAGTTAACAACCGGTTCTCCCGAAGTGGTGCGAACTGGCTGAATCCCACCACTGCATCCATCCATCCATCTATCATCTATCTCTATCATTTTTCCTCTATATCCATCATTTATCATCTGTCTGTCTGTCTGTCCGTCTATCTATCTATCTATCTATCTATCTATCTATCTATCTATCTATCTATCTATCTATCTATCTGTATCTATTTCTTTACCGGATATCTATTTATCTACCAGATATCTATCTATGTATCTATCTATCTATCTATCTATCTATCTATCTATCTATCTATCTATCTTCTCTCTCTCTCTCTCTGTGTCTCTCTCTCTGTGTCTCTCTCTCTGTATCTCTCTCTCCCCCTCTGTCTGTGTCTCTGTTTATCTATCTATCTATCTATCTATCTATCTATCTATCTATCTATCTATCTGTATCTATTTATTTACCGGATATCTATTTATCTACCAGATATCTATCTATGTATCTATCTATCTATCTATCTATCTATCTATCTATCTATCTATCTATCTATCACATTTCTGCTGTCCTTTTCCCAGGCTTCCCAAATCTTTCTCTTCCTATAACTGGGATTCCACGTTCTTCAATCTGTTTTTTTAACCTCCACATATTTGCAGATATTATTTCCCTAATAGTGGTGTGGAAGGCAAGAAATTTTTCAACTGCAGAGCACTTTAAATCCCAGTATAAAATTACTAAACATTCTGTAAAGAATGTACAATAAAATCAATGGGGGGAGAGAGAGAGAGAGTGGGGGGGAGAGGGAGAGAAAAATATTGGCTGTACACCGCCCTGAGTCCTTCGGGAGATGGTGCGGTATAGAAATGTAATAATAAATAAATAAATAAATAAATAAATAAATAAATAAATAAATAAATAAATAAGAAAGAAAGAAAGGGGGGAAAAAAGAGAGAGCGAGAGAGCGTGCACCTAGGAGCATTGTTTAGATTATTTTTTTTCTACTGAGAGTAAAATTTCACATTTTTATAGGAATATTAAAGCAAAGTTAAGAGAACAAGCCAATCTGTTACTTAAATCAATCAAGGGGCTCGATCTGTTTCTGGTGTTTATAGGTATTGCCAGTAAGTCAGTAAATCGCTTTTTGACTGAGTTTGTTTTTTCAAGGGCAGTAGACTCTAAATCAGGGCGCTTAAGAGCTTACGTCTTGGATGCACGTAGGAGAAGACAGATCTCACCTACTCAGCAGTTTCTCAAGGCAGGGCCAGCTCATCCAAGGCAGCCTTGAGCAACATCTGAATCTCTTGGCTTGCAGCACAGGAAAAAAAGAAAGGATAAAAGCTTGAATCACAATGGGGAAACAAAAGAATTCCCCACACTCAAACTCCTCATTTGATGCGAATTAATTTGTTAGTCAAAACACTTTCTTCAAAATCAAACCGTTCTCTTTATTTCAGTGCTAATCCTGCTAAGTCTAGAAGGTTCCACACACACACACCCCGCCCGGGGCCTTTTGTATAATTTTAATAAATCCTTTATACGTGGTTTTCATGCATTCATGCCACAGTATGTGGAATTTTCGAAATGTTATATCTTAATGACTACAGGTAGTCCTCGACTTACAACAGTCCATTTAGTGACCCTTGCAACATTCCCATGGTCATGTGATCAAAATTCAGAAACTTGGCAACTGGCATATATATATATATTACAGGGAGGCTGGCCAGTCTCTATCATTCGAAAACAATAATCAGCTTGTATCAAGGTTCGCTCAGCCTTCCAGCCTTCCAAGGTCGGTAAAACGAGGACCCAGATTGTTGTGGGCAAGAGGCTGACCCTGTAAACCACTTAGGGCTGTAAACCCCTGTGAAGTGGTATATAAGTGTAAGAGCTACTGCTGATTATCTGTGGTGGCGCTGAGGTTAGAATGCGGTATTGTAGGCTGACTCTGCCGACTGCCAGTGGTTCGATCTTGACCGGCTCAAGGTTGACTCAGCTTTCCATCCTTCCGAGGTGAGTAAAATAAGGATCCAGGAAGCTGATTCTGTAAACCGCTTAGAGAGGGGCTGTCAAGCACTGTGAAGTGGTATATAAGTGTAAGTTGTTGTTTTTTTATTTGCATTTATATCCCGCCCTTCTCCGAAGACTCTGGGCGGCTTACACTATGTCAAGCAATAGTCTTCATCCATTTGTATATTATATACAAAGTCAACTTATTGCCCCCAACAATCTGGGTCCTCATTTTACCTACCTTATAAAGGATGGAAGGCTGAGTCAACCTTCTTCCCTCCCTCTCTCTCTCTTTCTCCCTCCCCCCTTCCCTCTCTCTTTCCCCCTTCTTATTATTTATTTTTTTTATTTGCATTTATATCCCGCCCTTCTCCGAAGACTGGGCGGCTTACACTATGTCAAGCAATAGTCTTCATCCATTTGCATATTATATACAAAGTCAACTTATTGCCCCCAACAATCTGGGTCCTCATTTTACCTACCTTATAAAGGATGGAAGGCTGAGTCAACCTTGGGCCTGGTGGGACTTGAACCTGCAATAATTGCAAGCAGCTGCTGTTAATAACAGACTGTCTTACCAGTCTGAGCCACAGAGGCCCTTTAAGTGCTATTGTATGTTACCGAAAAGCAAAATAATGGTATATAGCAGGTTTTTTTCCCAACCTTCCCCTGCCAGGTAAAAATCCATTGTTCATTTCCTGAACGTATACAATATCCATGTACAAGCGGCACGGAGAGCAAAGCCCATTTTTAAAACCGCCAGAACGTCAAGTCCCCGATTCTGACATGTTAATCTTTGTAAACAGGGACCCTCCGGGCTAGTTGCGTTGCTGTTAGCAGCACATTCTGCAAAGCACTGACTGTGTGGACCGTAATCGGAACAAGCTCTTAAAACCCACGCACTTTTCCGCAAACTTTACTCTCTATGGAACTGGGGCTTCGAGTTAAGCTTCTCCATGGCAAAGGACGGTTTCCTCATTGCTTCATTCTGTTTAGAGATAGGTATGCCGAAGCTGAAAGAGGTGATGACCTCACCGCTAAGCCTTCCGGTAGTTAACCGATGTGTAAGTCCCATTTAAATAGGTGGGACCTACCCATGCATAACCGTAAGCCGGGCCACACCTGGTAGATTTCTTGTTTCCATTTGCAAGTTGAAGGGGAGAGCTAGTCCTGTTTTAAGAGATCGAAGAGTTAAGGCAGAGACTACGGACAGATAGTCCTTGAGTTATGATAGTTCGCTTAGCACATCTCTTGTAAGTAAGACCTAACAGTTTGGTCATTAAAAACAAACAAACCATAGCTTTTGAAAATATTGTTGAGTCTGTCATCTGCACCTCCATAACTGTCTGGTTTGGTTCTGCAATCCAACAAGACAGACACAGACTGCAGAGGATCATTAGAACTGCGGAAAAAACAATGGCTACCAACCTGCCTTCCTTTATAGGAAGCAGGACCTTTATACTGCACGAGTCAAAAAGAGGGCTGTGAAAATATCTACAGACCCCTCGCATCCTGGACATAAACTGTTTCAACTCCTACCCTCAAAACGACGCTATAGAGCACTGCACACCAGAACAACTAGACACAAGGACAGTTTTTTCCTGAACAGCATCACACTGCTAAACAAATAATTCCCTCAACACTGTCAGACTATTCACTAAGTCTGCATTACTATTAATCTTCTCATCGTTCCTATCACCCTCCCTCTTATGACTGTATGACTGTAATCATCTCCTCCCTCTTATGACTGTATGACTGTAACTTTGTTGCTTGTATCCTTACGATTTATATTGATATTGATTCCTGATTGCTTCTTTGTACCCTATAACTATCATTAAGTGTTGTACCTTAGGATTGACCAATGTATCTTTTATTTGAGATACACTGAGAGCATATGCACCAAGACAAATTCCTTGTGTGTCCAATCACACTTAGCCAATAAAGAATTCTATCTTAAAAAAAAAATATTTTTGTTGACGGGTTTTATCTAGCTATCTAAGTAATGCCATCCCCACTCTCATCTCATTCTTGAATTGCTATAAGCGGAAGAAAGACAAAATCATACTTGTTAGATCTTATATTGAGACTCTTAAAAAAGTGCAGAGAAGAGCAACCAGGATGATGAGGGGATTGGAGACTAAAACATATGAAGAACGGTTGCAGGAACTGGGCCTGGCTAGTCTAGTGAAGAGAAGGAATAGGGGAGACATGATAGCAGCCTTCCAATATTTGAGGGGCTGCCACAGAGAGGAAGGGGTCAAGCTATTTTCCAAAGCATCTGAAGGCCAGACGATGGAAACTGAAGAAGGAAAGATTCAACTTAGAAATAAGGAGAAATTTTCTGACAGTGAGAACAATCAACCCATGGAACAGAAGTTGCCTTCAGAAGTTGTGGGAGCTTCATCACTGCAGGCTTTCAAGAAGAGGCTGGACTGCCATCTGTCAGAAATGGTGTAGGGTCTCCTGCTTGGGACTAGATGAACCTACAAGGTCCCTTCCAACTCTGTTAATCTGTTATAAACCTCTGTTAGACTTCTCCAAGAGGAAAAAAAAAAAGGCAGCAGACCGGTGACTATCAATAGGAGAGAATATCTGTAAGTCAGGGTTGAGCTGTGTGATCCTTGGTACTTTCTGAGCTTGGTGGTTTTCTTGCATGTTTCATTACCCAGCTAGGTAATCTCATCAGTGCTAGAAGGGAGTGAGGTTATGGAGAGGAGGAGGAAGAAGAGGAGGGGGATGACTATGGAGTCTGAACTTGGTGGTTTTCTTGAAGACATTACCTAGTAGGGTAACAAAACATTTGCAAGAAACAGCCAAGCTTTGAGAGCACCAAGTGATTGTGTTGACTCTAGTCTCTGTATTTTTGTAGGCTGTAGTGTCATCAGAAATGCTGAAACTCTAGCATACTGTCACTTGAAATACTACCAAAGGACAGAAGATTTATCGAGGAGGAAATGCCTTTATAATTAGCAAAATCAGATGATGGCTTCCTTAGCTCCGGATGGTCCACGCTGGGTGGCCACCCCTTTCCAAGGGGTTAGGCAGCTCCAGACCTTTTCCCACGACTGTCGGGGATCGAAGCCAAGGTCCTTAAGCGTGCCAAGAATGGGCTTTCTCTCTGAGCTGGTGTCGGAGGGTGTCAGATCAGGACAACTTTTTAACAGTTAACAGGGTTGGAAGGGACCTTGGAGGTCATCTAGTCCAACCCCCTGCTCACGCAGGAGACCCAAATTAGGGATTCGAACCGCCGGCCTTTCTGATCGACAAGCTCAGCGTCTTAGCCCCTGAGCCACCTAGTCACATGGCAGAACTTTCATAGTGGGGCAGCTAAGGGGAGCTTAACGCTGCCCGGATTCATGGGTTGGGTTGAAGGCAGCCTCATGGAAAGAAAAATCAGTTGCACTGATGCATTGGTGAAATCCAATTTTTTTTACTACCGGTTCTGTGGGTGTGGTTTGGTGGGCGTGGCAGGGGAAGGATACTGCCAAATCGCCATTCCCACCCCACTCCAGGGGAAGGATACTGCAAAATTGCCATTCCCACCCCACTCTGGGGCCAGCCAGAGGTGGTATTTGCTGGTTCGCCAAACTACTCAAAATTTCCGCTACCGGTTCTCCAGAACCTGTCAGAACCCGCTGGATTTCACCCCTGCCCTGATGGCTTTGTGCCCCAAATTGGAAGAGGCCAAATGCATGAAAATGTCAGTGGATATTCGATCCACGACGAATCACTGTTAATTATTGTGATGATTTGAGATAGATAAGATGCCGTGGTAAATTTTCTACATGTTGACTACAGGAACAGTTTGTTGACAGAGGGTTTTGAAACTACAGTCTTGCCTTTTTCTGTTACGGTTGTTCTCCTTGTTAACTGTTTTGTCATTAATATAAAATATAGATGACAGGTTAATAATTTGCAAATAGATATAACAGTTTGGGGGGACCTGTTTCACAAGGGACGAGAATGTAATATTGTTGTAATATTGTTGTCAGTATTCAACTAGGAAGGATAATATGTGTATATATAGAATAGAATAGAATAGAATAGAATAGAATAGAATAGAATAGAATAGAATAGAATAGAATAGAAGAATTGGAAGGGACCTTGGAGGTCTTCTAGTCCAACCCCCTGCCCAGGCAGGAAACCCTACACCACTTCAGACAAATGGTTATCCAACCTCTTCTTAAAAACTTCCAATGTTGGAGCATTCACAGCTTCTGGAGGCAAGTTGTTCCACTGATGAATTGTTTTCACTGTCAGGAAATTTCTCCTTAGTTCTAAGTTGCTTCTCTCCTTGATTAGTTTCCATTCGTTGCTTCTTGTCCTGCTTTCAGGTGCTTTGGAGAACAGCCCAGCTCTCTCTTCTTTGTGGCATCCCTGAGATATTGGAAGACTGCTATCATGTCTCCCTTAGTCCTTCTTTTCATTAAACTAAACATACCCAGTTCCTGCTGTGTTAGTTTTTTTTAATGCACTTTTTAATATCTGGTGCTTTTTCTTTGCTTTAAAAAAATTGGAGGGGGGGATTTTGCATTTTATTTTATCAAAAAAAGCAATGAAAAGGTTAGCAGATATATAGAGTCTTTTTAAGTTGGAAGTTTTGGTGCATATCTTAAATGTATATAAAGAACGATTGTCTCTGTAAAAATGTATTGTCAAAAAAAAACCAAAAAAACCCCCCCAGTTCCTCATAAGCCAAGCCGGATTCCTACAAAGCTGCTTGTGTTGTTTTTGGCGAGGAGTTTGAAAAAGAAATCAAGATATTTGACTTGTGCTGACCTTTCTTCCTTGTTTTTTTGAAGGGCCCAAGGAACCAGAAATAAAATTTAATCTTGTTTGTCAACAGGGCACGTCCTCATCGAGATTTCGATCGCTCAAAAGAAACTCAACGACAGACTAGAAGAAAATGTAAGTCAATCTCCCTGCAGTGCTTTAAAAATAATTGTTCAAATATTTTCATACAAAGATATCTAACCTCCTCACCCTTCCGTTGGCTTTTCATGACTACAGTTCAAGAAATTCCATAAAGAAATTATATCGGAGCTGGAGAAGAAAACGGAACTGGATGTAAAATATATGAATGTAAGTGTATATATATATATATATATATATATTTTAGTGCCAGAAAAGATTAAATGTAAGAATTTGCTAGTTTCTTGGTAGCAGCTACAACTCAGTTATGTCTCCGAGATGACCACTAACCTTCCTCAACCTCTGAAAAACCCTAGGAATTGAGTAACAGTTTTATGCAGGAACTGATGATGTTACCTAGTTGAGTCATGAAAGGTCTGCAAAAAAACAGCCAAGTTCAGAGAGGAGCAAGGATTCCTTCCCCCCCCCCCCAATATAGTTTTAACTTGGAAGAAGCTTTGGATTCATTCTCTGGTTCCTTCCACCAAACGTTCTCCTGCTTTGATGTCAACCAAATCTAGGTATCCCTTTTCTCAGTTAACAAAAAGCTAGAAATCTATATGCCTAAAGGTGAGATAAGATCTCAATGTTGTTGTTGTTAGTTGCAAAGTTGTGTCCGACCCATTGCGAACCCATGGATAATGTTCCTCCAGGCCTTCCTGTCCTTCACCATTCCCCAGAGTCCATTTAAGCTCACGCCGAGTGCTTTGGTGACTCCATCCAGCCAACTCCTTCTCTGCCGTCCCCTCCTTTATTTTTATTTTTATTTTTTAATTTGCATTTATATCCCGCCCTTCTCCGAAGACTCAGGGCGGCTTACACTATGTCAAGCAATAGTCTTCATCCATTTGTATATCATATACAAAGTCAACTTATTGCCCCCAACAATCCGGGTCCTCATTTTACCTACCTTATAAAGGATGGAAGGCTGAGTCAACCTTGGGCCTTGGTGGGGCTTGAACCTTGCAGTAATTGCAAGCAGCTGCTGTTAATAACAGACTGTCTTACCAGTCTGAGCCACCAGACTCTTCTTTTGTCCTCCATCGTTCCCAGCATCAGGCTCTTCTCCAGGGAGTCCTTCCTTCTCATTAGGTGGCCAAAGTAAGATCTCAATGCATACATAAAATAAATTAAAGGAAGGTAGCAAGAGATATGACGAACCTACAGTTTTCTATGAACAACTTCTTGGCTTCTATTTTTCTGTTTTCTCAGGCATGTTCCTTTTGTAATTTTTCAACGGGCTGAAGCATGTCCTGATAAACTATAATAACTATAATAATATTGTTATTCCCTACAGTTTCGCAAACGGTAGGGAACAATCTCCTATTTTATTTTATTTTTTGCATGCCACTGTCAGCGTCCTCCCCTAAGTAGGAACCCGCGGATACCAGATTCTCAACCTCGTGATGTGCCTCTTCCTACAAAGACCACTGTGAATTTTCTCCTTGCAGGCTACTCTGAAGAGGTACCAGAACGAACACCGAAGTAAATTGGATTCTTTGGAAAAATCTCAGGCCGAGCTGAAAAAAATCCGGCGGAAAAGTCAAGGAGGACGGAATGCCATCAAATATGAACATAGAGAATCCGAGGTTGGTACCTTCGCCTTGAGTCTTTCCCATATTGGTTTCAAAGTCAAGTCAAGCTTACTTCACATTTGTTTAAATTCAAACCTTTTAACTTTTAAAGAGGCCAATCCAGGAGTGAAATGCTCCCGGTTCGGACCGGATCACCCGATCCAGTAGCGATGGTGGCGGGTAGTTTGGCGAACCAGTAGTAAAAATCCCTTCCCCCCCCCCCACATGCCCAGCTGAGCTGCGCGATCATCAGAGGTGGGTTTTGTTTTGTTTTACTTTTAAAAGCATTTTTTCTTTGGCTGGAAAAATACTTTTAAAAGTTAAAAAAAAAAGGCTCTGATGATCGTGTGGCTGAGCTGGGATTGTCAGAGGCTTTTAAAAGCATTTTTTCTACAACCTCTTCAGCCGGAGAAGTTGTATAAAAAAATGCTTTTAAAAGGCTGTGACGATCCCAGCTGAGTTGCCTAATCGTCAGAGGCTTTTTTTTCTTTTAAAGTCAAAAAAGGTTTAATTGTGGCCAAAATTCCACAATTTTGGCCACTGCTGCATGTTGACTTCTTTCATTTACGCAGACGACCAACAATTAACATTCACCTGTTCCTTCCTCCGTTGTACTAAGCTCAACCAAAGTGGGAACGAGAAGTGAAATCTTGACATCCATTCGCACATAATCTGGATTCAAACCTGTCTCCTTCAACTTGGAGTATCCCAAAGTGCCTTCAGATTAAAAACTAAACAAAACATGTGTTTGGGGCTAAAGTTAGTCTCTTGACATGAGGCAGCAAGAATATATATAGCCTTTTCCATGTCAACCGATAATTTCTCTCTCCTGGAAAAAATTAATTGGCTATTGTCTAAATTGGCAGCCTTATCAAGGGAATATATGTGTTGAAAGATAAATGATATTTGTGCATGTTGATACAGAGTGGCAGAATGCAACTGGACTGCGCCCTTCTCGGTAAGAAAAATGGAGAGTCTGAAGCTGCCATTAACCTCAAGTTGTACAAGAATCCCTCTTTACCAGGCCTGAATATTAGAGGAATGCTGGGTTGTTTTTATTCTGCTTCTCCTTACTATTTTAATACACTTAATATGCCGTCCATCTCATTGGGGTCTAGTTTTTAAACAGCGTTGCACATTTGTGATTTTAATGGGTTCCACACTTTTTATGGCTTCTCTGCCGCCCCAGAGTCGTCTTTATCAGTGAGATGGGTGGCATATAAATTGAATAAATAAATAACAAGACTAACAAAGTTGGAAGGGACCTTCTAGTCCAGGGGTCTCCAACAGAATTCTGGGAGTTGAAGTCCGCCAGGCTTAAAGTTGCCAAGGTTGGAGACCCCTGTTCTAGTCCAACCCCCTGCTCAAGCAGGAGACCCCATTTCAGATACCATAGGTGGTTGTCCACCTCTTTAAAAAAACAGAAGTTGTGAGTGACAGAGCGCCCACAACTTCTGAAGGCAAGCCTGATGAATTGTTCTAATTGTCAGGAAATTTCCCCTTGGTTCTAGGTTGGTTGAGAAGGGTGGCATATAAATGAAATGAAATAATGGATAAGTAGGGAGATATATATTGATAGATAGCGAGAGAGAGAGGATAGACAGATAGATTAGAGAGAGAGAGAGAGAGAGAGAGATGTTGATAGAGTGATAGAAATAGATATAGACAGATGTTGATAGAGTGAGAGAGAGAGAGAGAGAGAGAGAGAGAGAGAGAGAGAGAGAGAGAGAGATGATAGATCGATCGATCGATCGATAGACAGACAGACAGAGTTTCATTATTGGACTGTTGACTTGAGATGGGATTTCCTAGGAAATGGACTGGTAATACCTTAAACAAATAGCACAAGATATGAGTGTGTGAGATTGTCTGAATCTGGTTTTTTCATGCATCATGTAGTATTTGGAAACCGTAAGCTCCCGACAGAGCGATATCCAAAGATTTATCGCGGAGGGTTGCCGAGAGGCCTTACTTGAAGAGAAGAAAAGATTTTGCTTCCTGGTTGACAAGCACTGCAGCTTTGCTCAACGCCTGTTCCATTACCACGTGGAGGTGAGTGTGGAAGAAGGCCCCGTATCAATCAGAATAGAGCTGGAAGGGATCTTGGCGGTCTTCTAGACCAACTCCCCCCTTCTCAAGCAGGAGACCCTCAATTTCAACATCCACAATTTCTGAAGGCAAGCAGTTCCACTGGTTAATTGTCCTCACTGTTAGGAAATTCCTCCTTAGTTCTAAGTTGTTTCTCTCCTTGATTAGTTTCCATCCATTGTTTCTTGTCCAGCCTTCAGGTGCTTTGGAGAATAGCTTGACTCCCTCTTCTTTGTGGCAGCCCCTGAGATATTGGAAGACTGCTATTCTATTCTATTCTATTCTATTCTATTCTATTCTATTCTATTCTATTCTATTCTATTCTATTCTATTCTATTCTATGGCTTGTTCTGTAAGCAAACTATAGTTTAGGGCAGAGGTCTGCAAACTTTTCTGGCTGAGGAACTCTGGGAGTTGAAGTCCACAAGTCTTAAAAGAGCCAAGTTTGCAGACCCCTGCTCTACACTGTCCAAACCCAAATCCTGCAACTGTTCTTCATACGTTTTCGTCTCCAGGCCTTTTAACTTTTTCCAAAATCTCAACATCATTTTTTTTTTTTTTGCAATGTGATAACCAAAACTGGATGCCGTATTCCAAGTACACCTAAAAACCAGCATCTCCAAACATTTGCCGCCGCGGAACAAAATTGTAAATACAAACCATAGCCAATTCTTAAATTGGCTTGAGAAAAATTGCCTTTGTTTGCTTTGTTATCGGTTTATGAAATCGGTACATTCATTGTGTTCTCTGCAGTGCTCGGAGATACTTACCACCAAGTTGCCGGCATGGTTGGAAACCTGCGGAGATGCCACCAAAGTTCCGGAGAACGTCATGAATATGATCGAAGAGATCAAGACCCCAGGATCCGTTTCGATATCGGGGACTCCCCTGCCTTCCCCGATGATCGAGAGGAATAACCTGGTGAGAATTTCTCTTCCGGTTCCATTTCATCTTAGGAGCCGAGTAGGGGAGAGAGAGAGAGGTGGGCAGAAGACTCAATATGGTGGCTCCAAGAGTACAATTCAAGCATTTATTTATTTAATAAATACTTTATTTATTTATTTATTTATGTATTTATTTGAATTTTAGCCCCTACCTTTATTACTTTACATGCACTAAATATACAGAACACTCCTTTCTCCTCCTATTTTCCCCTACAACAGCCCTGTGAGGCGGGTTGGGCTGAGCGAGAGAGACTGTCCAAGCTCACCCTGCTGGCTTTCATGCCTAAGGCGGGACTAGAACTCACAATCTCCTGGTGATTGGCCCAAAGTCACCCAGTTGACTTTCATGCCTAAACTGGGACTAGATCTCATCGTCTCCTAGTGGTCGGTCCAAAGTCAGCCAGCCAGCTTTCAGGCTTAAGGCAGGATTAGAACTCACTGCCTCCTGGTGATTGGCCCAAAGTCACCCACCGGGCTTTCATGCTTAAGGCAGGACTAGAATTCGGCATCTCCTGGTGGTTGGCCCAAAGTCACCCAGCTGGCTTTCATGCCTAAGGCAGGACTAGAACTCACAATCTCCTGATGATTGGCCAAACTCACCCAGTTGACTTTCATGCCTAAGGCAGGACTAGAACTCCCAGTCTCCTGGTGATTGGCCCACAGTCACCCAGCTGGCTTTCACGCTTAAGGCAGGATTAGAATTTACAATCTCCTAGTTTCTAGTCTGGCACCTTTAATTCCACATGGAAACACACCTGTTACTTTATGAATGTCTCAAATTGCACTAGTGCCTCTGATGCAGTCTAGTTTGCATTCATTCCCGTGCCGAGCCTCCGTACATTCTGGGATAGAATCAAGCTGGAAAACCTGCGAGTGAATCTAATTAAGGGGGGGGAATAAAACCCCTTCAAAGGAAGGAATTCAATTGGGTAAAGCCAATAAAATTGCTAATATTTACTCATGCCTTTGTGCGTCGTTTCACAATATTGACACTTGACCTTTCGGTCGGCAGGTTGGAAATAATTACGATTCCCTCCGAAGGCATTCTCCTAAAGTGCCCCCGGCCCCTCCAGGGAGAGCTTACACCAGCCCTTTAGTCGATATGTTCAACAACCCACCCGTCGTACCAAAGTCCTCTTCCGAGAAATTAAGCAATGCAGCCGGTAAGTGTAGCGCCTATCGGTTTAGCAGGGTGGTGATTTTGTGTACAGGTTGTCCTCGACTTACAGCCATTCATTTAGTGACCGTTTGAAGTTAAACGACGGCACTGAAAAAGCTGCCTTACAACCATTTATTTAGTTAGTGTTCGACGTTACAATTGATTTATGATCGTTTTTCACACCTGCGACCGTTGCAGCATTTCCCCCATGATCACGTGATCAAAATTCAGGCATTTGGCCACTGACTCACATTTATGACGGTTGCGATGTCCCAGGGTCACGTGATCCCCTTTTTGTGACCTTCTGGTAAGCAGAGTCAATAGGTGAGCCAGGTTCACATAACAACTGTGATGAGAATGGTGATTAAGTGGGGGGGGAAACTCACTTAACAATTGTCTTCCTTAGCAATGGAAATTTTGGGTTCAGTTGTGGTTGTAAGTCAAGGATTACCTATATATTACACAGAGAGAGAGAGAGAGAGAGAGAGAGAAAGATAGATAGATAAAGATAGATATAGATGATGATAGATAGATAGATAGATAGATAGATAGATAGATAGATAGATAGATAGATAGATAGATATAAAGATAGATAGATAAAGATAGATATAGATGATAGATAGATAGATAGATAGATAGATAGATAGATAGATAGATAGATTTATTTATTTATTTATTTATTTATTTTTCAAATTTATAGCTAGATAGATAGATGATAGATGACAGATATAGATGACAGAAAGAGAGAGAGAGATGACAGACAGACAGACAGATAGATAGATGGATGAGAGAGAGAGAGAGAGAGATGACAGATATAGTTAACAGAGAGATAGATATAGAGATAGATATAGAGATAGATGGATGGATGGATAGATAGATAGATAGATAGATAGATAGATAGATAGATAGATAGATAGATAGATAGATAGATAGATAGATAGATAGATAGATAGATAGATAGATAGAGATGAGAGAGAGATGACAGAAAGATATAGACAGAGAGAGAGAGATGACAGACATATAGATGACAGAGAGATATGATAGATATAGATAAATAGAGATAGATAGATAGATAGATAGATAGATAGATAGATAGATAGATAGATAGATAGATATGAGAGAGAGATGACATAGAGAGAGAGAGAGAGAGATGACAGACAGATATAGATGACAGAGAGAGATGGTAGATAGATATAGAGATAGATATAGAGCTAGATGGATAGATAGATAGATAGATAGATAGATAGATAGATAGATAGATAGATAGATAGATAGATAGATAGATAGATAGATAGATAGATAGATAGATAGACAGACAGATAGAGATGAGAGAGAGATGACAGAAAGATATAGACAGAGAGAGAGAGATGACAGACATATAGATGACAGAGAGATATGATAGATATAGATAAATAGATAGAGATAGATAGATAGATAGATAGATAGATAGATAGATAGATAGATAGATAGATATGAGAGAGAGATGACATAGACAGAGAGAGAGAGAGATGACAGACAGATATAGATGACAGAGAGAGATGGTAGATAGATATGAGATAGATAGATAGATAGATAGATAGATAGATAGATAGATAGATAGATAGATAGATAGATAGATAGATAGATAGGACAGAGAGAGAGAGAGAGATGTGAGTGGGTGGGTGTGGGGGAAGGGAGGGAGGGAGGAATAAAGGAAGGAAGGAAAAAAGATAGGAAGGAAAAAAGGAAGGAAAGATTAGATTTTGGGAAGAAGTGTGAAATTTAATCTAGACTTTCAGCCAGAAGAGCATGGCCTGCATTGACAAGCAGCGCATCAGAATGAGCCCTTTCTGAAGGGTCCAAAATCCAGACGCAAGCTAGGCTGACCATCTTGAGCTCTAATTTGTGGTCACTAAGCTAGGAGGAGCATATTGTAAGCTTGACGCTCACTGCTGTGCAATTCCATGATTAATGAGGCTTTATTTCCCCTGCCTCTTTTCTCTCTGCTTTCCTTTCTCGCGATGTCCTGCAGACGATTCCAGTTTATCGCGATCTACCTCCGTGGCCACTGGACTGAACATAATGAAGCGTCAGAAAGTGAAGACCATCTTCCCGCACACCGCCGGAAATAACGAGACTCTCCTCAGTTTCGCCCAGGGCGACCTTATCACGTTGCTCGTATCGGAGGAAAGGGACGGCTGGCTGTACGGAGAACACGATGTCACAAAAGTGTACGTCACGGCTTCCCAAACTTTTTCATTCATTTACCCCAAACCACTTCTCGGCAAATCTTATCCACTCATATAATCAGTGGTGGGAATTCAAATAATTTAACAACCAGTTCACCCAGGGTCAGGTTGGCCGTTGCAGGAAGTGTGGCCCATCTCTGTCCTGCTGCTCCGCCGCTCATGCGGGACGAGACTCCCGCGACAGCCAAACTGACCCTGGGCGAACTGATTGTTAAATTATTTCCCCCCACCCCCGCGCTATCAAAGTGGATCCTGGGCATTGCAGGGCAGTGCCCTGCATTGCAGCGGCCGGCATGTTCTGTCCCCCCCACCATCTCATCTAAGAAAACACACGTGCTGAACAACGTCTGCCAGCAATTTATTTACAAGTTGGCCTGGTTTCCTTTGGCGGAGGAAAGTTCTGGCAGCTATTCTTCAAGTGCCTGCCAAGTTCTTATCAAGAGTCAGCGTGTTTACAGTCCGTTGCCAGAGCAACCAGGAGTCTAAAGAATGGTCAAGAGTTACTCATGAAAATCCAAGCCTTAAATCCAAAAACTGTCTGAAGCTCACACGATGCAGTTCACCCTTAGTAGCTTTTGTCCGTCACAAGGGCCAGATGGCAACCCCACCCGCTTTTATTCCCTGTGGGGTGTGGCTCAGTGATTCAGCACTCTCTGGGCCTGCTACACCTCTTCCTCTGCTGCGCAAGCCTCTCTTGCTGATGCTGCTAAGGGTCAATCCAGGATTGATCCTCGTCTTCTATCTGTGGGGGCTCTGACACGCCTTCTTCCTGGCCTTCCACTGGCACTTGAGGCATTGCCAGGAAGGAGGGACCTGGAGAGGGAGGCCTTGTCGGCTCCTCTCCCTCACTCTCCGAGTCATCCTCCTCCATGAGGACAGGCTCGGAGGCCGGAGTCACAACACGGCACGAGGGAACGAGGAGGAGCAGGGAAAGAAGGAAAGCAGCCCATTTCCCCATTGCAACGCAGCATCCAGGATCCACTTTAATAGCAGAGGGGATTTAACAACTGGTTCGAACGATACAAACCGTCTGAATCCCACCACCGCTCATAAGTCTGTTCCTTCAGCACTGTTGTAACCAAATGGTTGCTGAATGACCAGTCGTAATTCGACAACTACCCATATTATAAAAACAATGGGGTGGAGATTGGGAGGAGGAGCAGGAGCAGGAGATCCCAGCTCAGAGAGCACCAAGGAACCCCCACAAATGTCTTCTCTTCTTCTATACAGTCCATCTGAAGGGTTTCTACAAAATCGGTAATTTATTACAATATTGCCTTCTAGGAAAGGCTGGTTTCCATCGTCTTACACGAAGCCCTTCGAAGCTCCGTCGGAAGAGACCATACGCATTCCGGTGCCAAGGTAACCTTGGGTTGACATCAGGGGTGAAATCCAGCAGGTTCTGACAGGTTCTGGAGAACCAGTAGCGGAAATTTTTGAGTAGTTCGGAGAAGCGGCAAATACCACCTCTGGCTGGCCCCAGAGTGGGGTGGGAATAGAGATTTTGCAATATACTTTCCCTGGAGCAGGGTGGGAATGGAGATTTTGCAGTAGCCTTCCCCCAGGAGTGGGGAGGGAATGGGACTTTTGCAGTATCATTCCCCTGGAGTGGGGAGGGAATGGAGATTTTGCAGTATCCTTCCCCTGGAGTGGGGAGGGTAGGGGGATTTTACAGTATCCTTCCCCTGCCACGCCCACTAAGCCACACCACGCCCACCAAGCCACGCCCACAGAACTGGTAGTAAAAAAATTTGAATTCCACCACTGATTGACATAAAACTGAGTTGAAGGATCTGTTGCTTCTTGTTGGGCTATGGCGTCCTGCATTAGAATGCAGTATTGCAGGCTGACTCTACCGACTGCCAGCAGTTCGATCCTGACCGGCTCCAGGTTGACTCAGCCTTCCATCCTTCCAAGGTTGGTAAAATGAGGGAGCCAGATTGTTTGGGGGCAAATAGGCTGACTCTGTAAACATCTTTGAAAGGGCTGTAAAAGCACCATGAAGCGTATAGAAGTGCTATTGTTATTAACAGTGGTTTTCTTTTCTTTAGCCCTGCGCCCATCCGAAGTGTCAGCTCGGTCAACTTGACAAACAGAGAGAACCCCATCCTCCCCCCACCAGATTACGTTTTATCTGGGCCAACCAAACCACCTCCAGGACCAAAACTTGAAATTTCCAAAGCTACAGCAGCTCAAGGAGAAAGCGTATCTCTTGTAAGTAAACCGACCAGTTTTGTCAAATAAAAAAAAAATCAACTTTTGAAAATACTTTTGCTGACATCTGAGGCTGAACTTAACTTTTTGAACTTGCTGGTTATATCATTCTTTTCAATTATAGCAATTACAGATAGTCCTTGACTTACAGCCGTTCGTTTAGTGACCGAACGGCACTGAAAAAAGTGACTTGCGACGGTCACATGATAAACATGATTTTATTGCGGATAGAGGAGTGGAGGACTCTTCTCGTGAAATATCTCTGGACTCTCACGATTGTATTTATGTCCGATATGCAGTGCGGATTCCAGACAGATGAGCTGTATTCAAGAATTGGTCTAGCAAATGTTTTTTGTATGCTCTAGTTAGTAGTACAGTATTACCAAAGAAGAAGCTACGCAAGATTAGGTTAACAACTCTTAATGCCTTTTTGGCAATGTTGTGACAGTGGGCTCGGGCACTTAAATCTTTTGAACAAAGTAGACCTATTAGAGGCTGAGAGGAGGTTCGTAAACTCAGATATGGTAATCCCTGTTTGTTCAAGAGTTGCGTCAAATCGACCAGCCTGAGAAGCTGCTGTAGGTCAGGTTGAAAAGCAGGCATTAAATAACAGCATTTGTAAACATCTGGATTCTTTTAGCAGTTTTTGCCCCTGTTGAGGTGGTTTTGCAGTGAAAGGTACTTGAAAGCATTTTAGGCCTTGATTCACAGAAGTTTAATTTATTATCGCTTCGGTCTGAAAAATAGGGATTAAAAGAAAAACTTCAGCTATGATGCTTAGGTCTTATGGGAAAGCTGGAGTGCCACCTTCTGGTCTCGAGAGGCCACTGCCGTTTAGGCGTTAGTGAAAGTGGAATATAATGAAATCAGCAAGAGGAAATTGGCTCTCTTTGAATTCATAAGCCATTGTGATGAGACAATTTCCCTGAATCACACCCTCATTATTCAAAACAAGGATTAATTATGCAGGAGGTGTCTCTCTTTAAAGTTGGAAATGATTACAGAGGATCATCCTGTAATGCTGGTTTATTGCTTTTTTTTTGGTCCTAAAACTAATAACAATGTCTAAACTACAAATTAAAAATAAAATACTGCATTGATAGACCAAAATAAAACAAAGCTACAAATTCATTAGTGTAGAATGGCCAAGTGCAGGGATTACAATCAGGGAAGGCCTAGAAACCTGTGGTTGAGAGTGTGACAATTTTTTTTTATTTTTTTTTTATTCAAAAAGTTTTACAAAAATTTTTCCCCCCTTTCCCCCTCCCCTCCCTTCGCAACCCCTCCCCCGACTTCCCGGAACGAGCACAAGGTATAGTTAAAATAAAACAAACATATGCTAAAAATTTTCGTCCCAACTTAATTATACCCCTACAATCATCAATTCCTAACTTCCCCAAAAGCAATCAAAATAATACATCATAATCATTCAAAACAGTCTGATAACTCTTAGTCTGATATCTACGTTGAATATAGTCAATCCATTTTTCCATTCCTTTAAGTATCTTTCTTGCGTATTGTCTTTCAAAAGGCTGATATCTTCGCCATCTCAGCCAAATTGGCAACTTTCAATATCCATTCTTCTATTGTTGGTACTTCTTTTTCTTCCAATATTGTCCTATTAGTAATCTTGCTGCAGTTATTAGATTTAAAATCAATTTAGTCTCAATTACTGTACAATCCGTAATAATTCCCAACAAGAAAAATTGCGGCAGGAACTTTATCTTCTTTTCAGAACATTTTGTAAAATCCACCAAATTTTTATCCAAAAGGCCTTTATGTCCTTACAAGTCCACCAAATGTGAAAATATGTAGCGTCATCACAATTACATCTCCAACATTTTGCTTGCATTTCTGGATACATACACGATAATTTTTAGGATCTAGATGCCATCTATAAAACATTTTATAAAAATTTTCCTCAGATTCTGTGCTCATGAATTTAACATTTCTAACCCAATTTTTTTCCCAAGTTTCCAATAATATTGGCTCCTGAAAATTTTGTGCTCACTTTATCATACAGTCCTTTACCAAGTCCCTTTCAGAATCTATTTCAAGTAACACATTATACAATCTCTTTATATGCTCCTGAGACTGATTTCTAATTTGCTTTACCAAATTTCCCTCGTTCTGCTCTATACCAATTTTCTGATCTCCTTCCATCTAGCACGTAGTTGCTCATATTGAAACCAAGTATAATTTTTCCCTTCCTCTCTTAATACTTGCAGAGATTTTAACTGCAAATTACCTCTTTCAGTATACAAAAGATCTTTATATGTAATCATTTCCTGATTCTGTTCTATGTTTATATTTTCTACTGTATGTCTAGGACTTGCCCATATAGGAACCTTATAATTTAGTTTATAAGAGTATTTTTCCAAACACGCAGAAGGGCATTTCTTAGCACATGATTTTTAAAGGCCTTATCCACTTTTTGTCATAAATTAAATATGCATGCCATCCATATAGCAAATCATAACCTTCTACATTCAAAATTCTGTCCTCTGTTAAATTAAACCAATCACTTATTGCAGAGAGAGCAGCTGCTTCATAATATAATTTAAAATTAGGCATTTTAAACCTCCCTTTCCGAGAATCTTGAATTATTTTCATTTTAACCCTAGCTTTTTTACCTTCCCATATAAATTTGTTAATTCCCTTCTGCCATTCCTCAAGATTCTTATCTTTCTTAATTATTGGTATCATCTGAAAGAGGAATAAAAATCTAGGTAAAACATTCATTTTAATAGCAGCAATTCTCCCAGCAAAGATAATTGCAATTTTTCCAAACAATCAACTCCTTCTGAACTTTTGCCATAAAACCTCATAGTTATTCTTATACAATTTCACATTTGATGACGTAATATAAACCCTAAGTACTTAACCTTCTTTACAATTTCAAATCCTGTTACTTCCTCTAGTTTTTCTTTCTGTTGTCTGGCCATATTTTTATTATCACTTTTGTCTTTTTCTGATTTACCTTAAACCCTGAGACATTCCCATATTGATCAATTATTTCCAACAAAGATTTACTAGAATTTATAGGGTTTGTTAAAGTAATCACCAAATCATCTGCAAAAGCTCTTAACTTATATTCATACTGTCTAACTCTAATTCCCTCTATCTCCTTTACTTCTCGTATTTTATCCAATAATGGTTCTAGAGTTAAAATAAACAATAATGGTGATAAAGGACATCCCTGTCTTGTTCCTTTCGCAATCTTAAAAGGTTCTGTTAAGCTACCATTGATTATAATCTGTGCTGTTTGCTCTCCATAAATTGCCCTAATTATTCTTAAAAAACCATCTCCAAATTGCATCTTTTCTATTAATTTAAATAAAAAATCCCAATGCAATCGATCAAAAGCTTTCTCTGCATCGAGAAAATAAATGCTGCTGGAATAAAATTTTTCTTTTCTAAGTACTCCAGTAAATTAACAATCTGCCTAACATTATTCCTCATCTGTCTCCCTTTTATAAATCCAGATTGATCATTATGAATTCTTCGCTGCAGAATCAACATTAATCTATTAGCTATTATTTTAACAAAATCTTATAATCATTATTTAAAAGTGAGATTGGCCTATAATTCCCAGGTTTAGAACAATCCTGTTCCTCTTTGGTATCAATGAAATAAAAGAGGTTCTCCATGAGGGGAATTCTCCTAGTTGTATCTGATTAAATAATTCCTTAAGTGGACCTAACATCTCATCCTGTAAATTCCTATAATAACTAACTGTGAGCCCATCCGTACCAGGAGTTTTCCCATTTTAATTGTTTAATTACCAAAATAATTTCTTCCGAGGTTATAGGCCGATTCAATTCATCCGTTTGTTCTAAAGTTAAATTTTTAACCTTATATTCCTTCAAATAATTATCAATATCCCTATTCAATATATTATCTTTAAGATATAAATTTGTATAATATTCTAAAAAAGCTTAGTTAATTTTATCCTGTTGATATCTCTCTTTGCCTTTGTATTCTATTTTTCTATAGTACGTTGTTTTGTCTTTTCCTTAAAGTGTATGCTAACCACCTACCAGGTCTATTTGCATTACAAAAGTATTATGTTTGGCATATTGTATATTTGTTGCCACCTGATCAGCCATTATCATATTAAATTGATTCTGTAGTAACTTTATTGCATCTTTAAGTTTTTGATCATGTGGATTATGTATTAATAATTGTTGTTTCTTATAAATTTCCTCTTCTAAATACCTACGCTGTCTTTGTTGCTTATTTCTCTGTCTATTATTAAGATATATTAATACACCTCTCATAAAAGCTTTACTGCAGTCCCAAACCATTTCTATCGATGTTTCATTATTCAAATTATAATCAAAAAATTCTTTCATCTGCTTTTTACATTGATTTACATTATCCTGATATCTAAACAAATTTTCATTTAATCTCCAAGTTCTTCTACCCTCTTTTCCATATTGCAATTCCATCCAAACAGGACTATGATCAGACAAACATCTTGGAAATATCTTAGTTTTCTTCACCCTAAAAAGCAAATCATTAGAAATTAAAATAAAATCAATACGTGAGAAGGATTGATGCCTATCAGAGAAAAAGTATAGTCTCTTTCCTCCAAATTCCGCAGTCTCCATACATCTCTTAACTCAAAATCTTCTATCATATCAAAAAAGGATTTAGGCAGCTTTGCATGTGCAGGTATCTTCTTGGAAGAAATTCTCTTGTCCTTTCGTGTATCTATTACTCCATTCCAATCTCCCAATATAATACACGATTTATAATCCCATAGATTCAACTTATCATATAACATTCTATAAAATTTTTCTTGTTGCTGATTGGGTGCATATATACCAAGCAAGAGAGTCCTTTTTGTTTCTATTGTAAGTTCAATAGCAATATATCTTCCATAAATATCTGCCTCTATTAACTTGGCTGGTATATCTTTTCTCAAATAAACCACTATGCCATGTTTTTTCTCCAAAGCTGAAGCAACAAAATGTTTACCTAACTTTGAGTTTATTAGGTACTTTTGATCTGATAATTTAATATGCGTTTCTTGTAAGCAAATAACATCATTTTTAAATTGTTTCAAATAATGAAATATTTTTCTTCTGAGCTGAGTTCAAACCATTGACATTCCAAGTCAAGATTTTATTTGCCATTACTGGGCTGCTGAAGCCTTTGAGCAATCAACTGAAGATCGTCCTCCCGTATCTTCGGTCGTGCTCCTCCACCGCTTCTGTAGCAGAATCCTGAACTTTACTTTGAGTTTGTTGCTCCTTTTCTTTACGCTTAAGGGCTCCCCTCGTCAGTCTTTGTTCTTGTGGTTGTTCCTCTGATGGTAACATCACTGGAATCACCTCAGCTTCCACACCCATTTGAGTCTCTTGAATTCTTTTTTCTATTATTTCTATTTCAAATTTCAGCACTGTAGAAAGAAAATCTTTGGCCTTAAGCACTGTGTCAATACGATATCTCCTTCCTGATAATACACTGTCAAGCCAACTGGAACCTCCCATCTAAATTGAATCTGGTATTTCTTAAGTTCTTGTGTAAAAAATGTAAAGTCCTTTCTATCCCTTAACATCTTGGGAGGAATCTCTTTCAAAACCTTCAACTCCTGTTCCCCTATTTTCAAGTTTTTCTGAAAAGCAACTTGCAAAATTTGATTCCTCACTGTTCTTTTCAAAAAATAAACCACAATGTCTCTAGGAAGTTTCTTTTGCCTAGCAATCCAAGAATTAACTCTATAAATTTTGTCAATTTGATAAGCAACCTCTTGTGGATCAAGTTCAATAAATTCAGCCAGAGCTTCTGATAAAATTTTTTTTAAATCTTCCCCTTTGTCCTCATTCAAACCTCTAATTCTCAGAGCTCCTTCCATCATTCTATACTGCATCACCACCACTTGATCTTCATTTTATCCAATTTGATTTGCATTCCCCATTCTATTTTCTATTTGTTGATTTGACTGAACAATTTCTTGCACCTCCTCCTCCACCACCTCCAGTCTTTTGCCAAACCTTGAAAAGCCATCAAGATATCTTCTCTTATTTTTTATTATTCTCTTTATTTCTTCTCTTATTTTCTCATTATTATCCATAATCTCCTTAAACCTTTCTTCAGACACTTTCCTTGCTCTTTAATCAGATCTTCTAAAGCTGGTTCAGAACCCTTCTGCCCCCAGTCTTAGGTGGTTTAGTAGCCATTTCAGTTTTAAAATTCACAAAATATAAGTCTAGAAACTTCTCTTTTCCCTTTAAGTATAGGAGAGCTCAGTTCACTTCATTAAAATCCACACATAACATTTCTTATCTTCTTAGTTGGACAGACTGTTTAAAATTCCATTCGTCACTTCACTCCCGTTCAGGCGCCATCTTTAAGAGTCAATTAGAACAAAGGAAAAAAAAATTCTCTTTTTTAGAAGGTAGAAGTCAGGAAGTCAAAAATACTTGCAATCCAATAATTGTCCGCTGGCACTCATTCCGTCTGCTTAAAGAGATCCATAAAGATAAGACAATTAGCAGAGATGGACACTTTCTTCTTTTCCTGCTTTTGCAGGAGCGCACTGAAGTCGGAGAATGGCAGGAATATTTATGGGACCCATCAACCCTTCGAAGCTCTGCTTAATTAAAACAAAGCCTCTGGGGAGGTCTACCAACATTTCCTGCTGCTCTTATCTTTCCTCTTTCATCCAGAGAAAAAGATTAAAGCCGGCTTTTCCTGGCTTTTACGATGTTCAGTGCGGAGCCCCTTTAATTAGGGCTCAGCGAAGAGGTGGAGCCACCCGGAAGTCCTAGAGTGTGACAATTTTAAGTTACACTTTTCCAACCTTGGCAACTTGAAAATCTGTGGGCTTCAATTCCCAGAATTCCCCAACCAGCCATGAATTCTGGAAATTGAAGTCCATAAGTCTTTGAGCTTCCCAACGTGCTAGCTGTGGAATTCTGGGAGTTGAAGTCCACATGTCTTTGGGCTCCCTGACATGATGGCTGGGGAATTCTGGGAATTGAAGTCCATACATCTTTGAGCTCCCCAACTTCCTGGCTGGGGAATTCTGGGAGTTGAAGTCCATACATTTCCAGATTCCCCAACAAGCTTAATCGCACATTTAAAGTCCCCTTCCTGCTTATTCCTTTTGTTTGAATGGCCTTCCTTTTCTTCCATACTTAGCAATTATGACTTTTCTTTCCTTCCTCAGAAACCTAACATGAACGGCATTGTGAAGCCACCTTTCCTAAGGTAAGTTGGAATCGTGCAATATCATTGAAAACATGCAAGAAACTCAAAAAAAACCAAAAACCCCAAAACACCCGGTCTTGGTTTATCTTTTCATGAGGTCATTTTGGGGAGCCATAATCACATTCCTGGAAATGGATTGGAATCGTCTTTGTAAAAATTAACCTACAGTAGCTTATCATCACAAGCCTTCTACCATGTTTCCTCGAAAATAAGATATCCCCTGATAGTAAGCTCAATTGGGTTTTTAAGAACTTAAAATAAGCCCTCCCCGAAAATAAGCTCTCCCCAAAAATAAGCCCTCACCGAAAATATTTAAATGCATGAGCAGCCAGTCCCCATTTCCTCTGGTTAGTGCAGGGGTTTGCAAACTTGGCTCTTTTAAGACTTGTGGACTTCAATTCTTTGCTGGCTAAGGAACTCTGGGAGTTCAAGTCTACAAGTTTTAAAAAAGCCAAGTTTGCAGAACCCTGGGTTAGGGTTAGAGAGACAGAGCTGGAAACCAGGTAAGATGGCAAGAGGAGCCCCGTCTTGCTCCACGCGCCCCAAAATAATAAGACCTCCCCGAAAATAAGGCCAAGCGCTTATTTCGGGGTTCAAAAGAAATACAAGACAGGTCGTATTTTCGGAGAAACACCGTAGTTGTGCTTCAATTTGTGTGTCTATTTTATTACAGTGGCGAAAACCCCTTTGCAACCGTCAAACTCCGACCGACAGTCACCAACGACAGATCGGCGCCAATCCTTCGATGAGCAGCATTGGAAGAAAAACCTGTGTTTTTTTTTAAATCCTACTACTTTGCCAACATTGCACAGCCTGCCCCAGCCTGCGGTCCCTTCAGGTGTCACGTTGGGATGGTTCCCGAATTCGCTGCCCGCTCGGCAACTGGAGGCTACCCTGGTTGATGGTGGCCATATGATTTTCAAATACCTGTCTGAAGTTGTTTTTAAACCTTTATTTAAATGTAATTAATGTGTACAGCAGCTGCAAATTGCCAAAGTTTTTGACTTTTTAAAAATGAGTTTTTTTCTTTTCTTTTTCTTTCTTTCTTTTTTTTTTTGGCTTCTGGTTTCTGCGAATTACCGATGGCTGAAGATTTGCTTTGATTTTTAGAAGCGTGCCTTGTTAGGAAGACAGAAATTACGCTTAGGAAAGCAGAAATAGGCCAAATAGGGAAAAACCAGCAGAACTGATCCTTTAGTCTTCAATTGCCAGCATCGCTGCTTAGACTTCTGTGCCAATGGTGTGGTTTAATCCTATGGATCAGTTCCGTTTCGTTTTGCTTGTACAATTTACGTAGAGAGATGGATACTACGAGAGTAGCTGCTTTTTAAACAGGCAAGCCGTTTAAGGATGACCTAACAGAATATCATGCCAAATAATATTTTCATTACGTAAGATAAGATGTCTTAGGGATACAGTAATAATAAAATACTCTGATCAGTACAATGGGACATTCATTGGTTTGCAGTACGTAAAAGCTGAATCTATTCTTCGTTCTTCCTTTGGCACGGATTTTAATTGACGGATCCAGTAGCGAAATCCTCCGCGGATTGCCACCAGTTTGCGCATGCGCTGTGCTCGCCAAACTATGCTCCCCCCCCCCCCCGGAACATTAACACTTCTCTCACAAGGGATTTTTCTTTTAATTCGGAGGACGGTGCTGTGGCCCGCCAGTTTTGGACAGTGGAGGTTGGGGAGGAACGTGGGCCCGTCCTGGAGTCTGGGGAAGGCTCGGAGGGCTCTGCATCGGAGACAGAGAGGGGGCCAAGGCCATCAGGTAGTTCTTTGCTGCCTCCGGAGTCCGACATCAGCGAGGCAGAACAACAGCAGGAGCCTGTTCCTAGTGTGCGCATGCGCAGAGCTGCAAGGAGACAGGAACAATTAAGAAAACAGGGTCGACTTGGGAGTAAGGCTTGGAGATGATTGGCCACTCCCATAAGACAGAAAAGAGAAGCGAACGGAATGTAAACTTTTGCAGGAAGCAATTAGTTTGTCTGGTCGGTAAAAGCTTTGGAAAAGTTCTGTTTGACTCTGTGCTAATTTTGGCCTTGCCCTGCATTTGGCAATTAGTTCTCTGGCAGCATTCCAAGGGAGATAAGGTGGGTGTTTGTAAACACTCCCCTGAAAGACTGTTTGAGAAGCCTTTCAGACTGGGAATGACAATAATTCACAGCCGGATGAATTAAAAGAGGTTTGCCAGGACCAAGTTTGTGCTGTATACTCTCTAAGACAGGGATCTCCAACCTTGGTCCCTTTAAGACTTGTGGACTTCAACTCCCAGAGTCCCTCAGCCAGCAAAGCTGGCTGAGGAGCTCTGGGAGTTGAAGTCCACAAGTCTTAAAGGGACCAAGGTTGGAGATCCCTGCTCTAAGGAAGCCTAGGTCAGAACAGATGAGTGGAGAGGCCGGGCCTCCTTGTGAAGTTTGAAAAAAGCGTTTTTATTGAAATTTCCCCACCGCCTCCCTCCCCCTCCAAAAAAAAGTGCATTTCAAAACACGAAAACCAAAACGGGGTGCTTCGTAACAGAGGTGCCCGAATATTAAGTTTCACACATCATGAGAGACAGAGAGAGAGAAAGAGGAAAAAGTCGACCGATGCTGGGTAGTAATTGTATTTCTTTACAAAATCAGCTCCGATGCATAAACGTGATTGTACATGACATTTACATTAGAAAAAAAGGGGTATAGCTCCTCAAAGCCTCACGAGGGGGGAGGGGGTGTTGTGTTCGGAGTAGGGGGGGTGGGCCGCTGATCCCTTTAACCAAATGTCGCCCCACAGTTAGGACACGTTCGTTGTCTCAAGGCGAGGCAAAAGATGATCCCGACGGGGAAAAAGACGATGGCGCACAGGATGCCGAGACAGGTAAAGGTGTCTTCCAGCACACCAACTCTGCAAAAGGGAAACACACAACAGGGAGTTACCGCACTGCCATAAACCCCAAGGCAAATGAAACCCAGGAGTTGCGCTGCCCATCTCGGGTAGTCCTCGACTTAACAACGGTTCCGTTTGGTGACCGTTCAAGGTTACAACGGGACGGAAAACAGGGACGTGGGACCGTTTTTCACACCTGCAACCTT
The DNA here is from genome assembly GCF_028640845.1 of Ahaetulla prasina. NCBI lineage: Eukaryota > Metazoa > Chordata > Lepidosauria > Squamata > Colubridae > Ahaetulla > Ahaetulla prasina. The sequence continues at coordinate 18,144,795 of NC_080552.1, read as the reverse complement.
CTGCAGCCTCCCCGTGGTCCACGGGATTTATATCCAAATACGTGACAATGGACTTGTACTTACGACCATCGCTGTGTCCCCAGGGGTCACGGAATCCCCTTTTGCAACTTTCTGACCATGGGGGAGGGGAAGGAGATTCACTGAACGACTGGGTTACTAATTTATCCACTGCGGTGATTCGCTTAACCGTCGGGACAATGAAAGTCACAAAGCAGGGCAAAACTGAACTGCCTCGCTGAGCAACTGAAATGCTGGGCTCAATTGCGGTCATAAGTCGAGGACCACCTGTCCACCGCCCCCCGAGTGTTAACAATACACACACACACACACACATTCTCCAGGGTGGTTTTCCCTCAGCGTTGGCCATTTTGAGATGAGCGGACTTCAACTCCCAGAATTCCAGCGCACTAAGGCTCCTCCCTTTATACAGGGAGTCCTTGACTTACGACCGCAACGGAGCCCAAAATGTCTCGTCGCTAAGCAAGGCGGCTAAGTGAGCCTTGTCCCAGTTTACAATTTTTCCGCCGCAGCTGTTAAGCAAATCCCTGCAAGCCGTTAAGTGAGTACGGCTGCCGTCCTTAAGCGAATCTGGCTTCACCCCAAATTGACTTTGCTTGTTGGAAGCTAGCTGAGTAGATCTGCCATCACGGGTCCAAAAGCTCTTGGCAGCTAGCACCTTTTACGACGGTCGTATGTGTTGTAACCTTCCCGGGGGTGGGGGTGGGGGGTGTCGCCTGTGACCTTCCGGGGGGGGGGGATGGTTCCGACAAGCAAAGTCTTGGCGAAGCTGGATTCACTTAAAGACTGTGCGATTTTGCTTAGCGGCCACGGCAAAAGAGGTCCCAAAACTGTGTGCAAGTGACTTTAACAACGGCCTTGCTTAGCCACGGAGATTCTGGAGAACTAGCCGTAATCTTTCTGCATTTTAAGTCTTGCAGAAATTTTCATGACGAAGATCACAGCTTCGGTCGGAAGGCAGAGCGCCATAAAACGTTCCAATTCGAGAAAGGCTAATCTTAGCTAATACAGTAAGAATTAGCGGGGGGGGGAGGGAAAGCGGGCGGAATAACCTGAGCGACTTTCCCGTGGTTTACAGTTGCCGAGGTCGTCTAAAAATAGCGGAATGAATGTTTACATTCCGGTTTAAAGCTGGCCTTGCCCTGTTTGGAGGGTTACAGCCATTTCAAATTCACATTTTAATTCAAATTCATGAAAAATCCCTTCTTTAGGGATTTTAATTCATTCATTGGGGAACCGAGGACGGTTTCTTTAACCGAGTTTGGTTTTTTTGACTTCTTTTTTTTTTTGAAGAAAACAAAAAAAGCACACCACAGAAAGAAATGAGCATATAAGGAAATACACAGGATGATAAAAACCAGGACTGTTTGGTCCCAGATGGGACATTAAGCTAGATCAGGGCTGGTTAATTCCTTGCGGGGAGTGGGGGGAGAAATCTGGAGACTCCCAGGCCTGTCAAACCAGACCAGGAAGTGGAAAACATCCCGGAAACCACCACTTCTGGTGTTCTGTTCTCCCTCGCCTTTGTCCGAGTGATGGCTTAAGTAGCCGGCACTATCAGCTCTGGCAGCAGAATAGCCAGCGTCTGCCAAGAGCCTCCGTTATCTTCCACGACGCTGGTGAGTCATCCAGGAACAAACAGTACTTCAGCTCTTAGTTAATCAGTTGATTTGCCTGTTACGAAGAGGCACAGCAGCTCTTGCTGCCTTTATATCCTGTGGGGTGTGGCTCCATGACTCAGCACTTCCTAGGCCTGCCCCATCCCTGCTTCTGTTGTTCCCGCCTCTCCTGCCTACGAAACCTAGGGTCCAGCCAGGCCTGATTGCCATCAGCTGGGTCTAGAGGCGTGGCCGGGGGGGTGGGGAAGAGTCAGGGGACGGAGGCCTCATTATCTCCTCCAACTGGCCTGCCTCTGGCTCCTGGAACTGAGCCAGGGAAGCCGGTGTTCCCGAGGTAAGTCCTGACAGCCCTTCCCCCTCACTTTCCAAGTCACTTTCTGGCAGCAGGCCCGGCTCCAAGTCACTTTCCGGCAGGAGGGCCGGCTCAGGGGGCGCAGACACAACATCTGGCCTCAGAGCCGCCTTTCATTGGGGGTGTTAATTTGAACCCTGACACGGAAATTTTGATCCCAATGGTCTCGTTTCCTTCCTCCCTCCCAACCACCCACCCAGTGGTGGGATTCAGCCGGTTCGAGCAAACCGGTTGTTAAATTGCTGGCCGGCCCTGCCCCATCCCACCCCTTCCAGGAGTCCCCACGCACCGTGTTTTGGCTCAGGTAAGTGCAGGGAGGACTACTAGGCCCAAAATGGGGCACAGGATGGGCACACATACCTCCGCGGCCCGTTTTTGCTCCCGGGGGGGTGCAGGAGCCAGAATGCTGCCTATCAGACACCCCTGGCCACGCCCACCCAGCCGGTCATTAAGGCAGAGAACCGGTTGTTAAATTATTTGAATCCCACCACTGCACCCACACACCCCAAAAAGGGAAACTTACCTGCAAGCCGGGCAGCCACCCACGACTATGACAGATGTGGTGGGAGGGGGCTGCTGGATTATTGTATACGTAGTATTGGGATAGTTGTGCGGCTGCGAACTAGCCGGAGCTGTATATCCTAGACAGAGGAAACAAAATGGAGAGAGAAGCAGTTCGTTTAGCAACGGCACTGGAAAAAGTGACTTACAACCGTCGTTTCACATTTAGGACCACCGCAACGTCTCCGTGGTCACACGATCAAAATTCAGGCGCTTGGCCACTGGCTCGTATTTATGACGGTCGCTGTAACCCGGGGCAACTCTCTTAACAACATAAATTTTGGGTTCTATTGCCGTAAGTCAAGGATTATCTGTACTAGGTAACTAGTCATTTCTTCTGTTAGACCTAGAGACATTTCCTCCTCTGGTCATTCAATGGTCAAGTCTTCATTTCAGAGGTGGACTTGGTCCAAAGAGGGTCAGGAACACCTGAAGTCCAGAAGAAGCCATCGAGAAGAGCGGAGGTCCAAATCTTGGGAGAACGTCACACTGATGTGCAAGATCTCCCACCAAAGCAAAAAAAAATAAATAAATGACCACCTTTTGGACCTTAAGCGAGTCCCCTTCGGTTGTAGCTATAAGCATGGCTTCTCCCAAATTAAACCAAGACCACAACTCTACTCAACACCACAAAAAGAATCCTCAAAGTATCTCCAACCCTTTTAAAGCTGAAGTCCCTTTTCAGAGATGTTCTTGGTTGGCTCCATCTCCACGTGTCAACGGTATCCACTCAAACGGAGCTCGGAGAAATCCTTCTCAATGCCCCATAAATCATTGCTACTCACCCTAGTAACCGGGTCCTTTTGCTTTGCTTTGTGTCAAGGCCTAATGACATGGTTCTGGGGTTAATGAGTAACTTCTCCAAACAGATCCTTGGCAGGACCAGAGCAGGAAAAAAATAGATCAGCCCTTTCCAAAACCATTTTGCTCTCTCAGCTTAGTTGCTTTCTGGCAGATGTTTCATTCCCCAAACTAGGTAACATCATCAACGCTAATCATAATCCAGTTCAGGGAGCATCAAAGATCACTTATTTCAAACCCTGAGCTCCAAATATTCTCCTTTATTGGTACTTTTCCCAAACTGAACAAGGAAAAAAGCCAAATCTTTTTAGAGGCACTCAAAGTTCAATATTCTCCAGATCACGACATCCAACTATCTTTATAAAGCCCTGATGCAATTTTCTTGGTGGGGCTATAATCAGTGGTGAAATCCAAATTTGTTTACTACTGGTTCTTTGGGTGTGGCTTGGTGGGCATGGCAAAGGAAGGATACTACAAAATCTCCATTCCCACCCCACTCCAGGGGAAGGATACTGCAAATGATTTGTACCCTATGACTATCATGTGTTGTACCTTATGATTCTTGACGAACGTATCTCTTTTTTTTTTTATGTACACTGAGAGCATATGCACCAAAGACAAATTCCTTGTGTGTCCAATCACATTTGGCAAATAAAAAAATCTATTCTATTCTATTCTTTAAAAAAAAAATCTCCATTTCCACCCCACTCTGGGACCAGCCAGAGGTGGTATTTGCCGGTTCTCCGAACTACTCAAAATTTCCGCTACCGTTTCTCCGAACTACTCAAAATTTCCGCTACCGTTTCTCTGAACTGCTCAAAATTTCTCCAGAACTTGCTGGGTTTCACCCCTGGCTTTAATGCAACACAAAAACCAGCCCTGCAAATAATGGTTTCCACTCTAAAGGGAGACACAAATCCAGTCCATTGGGGGTTCAATCCACAAACCATGATTAAAGCAAAGCCAGTGAAATAGATGGACCAAGCATTTCTGCGCCGGATATGGTAGTGGGAGAAGTGGGAGAAGTTGTTTAGTTACCAAATAGCCCCAAATCAGGAGTTTTGTAAACTCTTTTCATATTAATTATTATTCTGCCTTATTAACATCTGGCTGGGGAATTCTGGGCGTTGAAGTCCACCCATCTTAAATGTTGCCAAATTTGAGAAACGCTCCATAAGTCCCAAACTGGCTGGCTTGCACTATTTCCAAACTATAACCGTGGTTACACATTTCTTCTTTGGTAATAATTATGACTTATTAGCAGTGGTGAAATGTAAAATTTGTTACTACCAGGTCTGTGGGTGTGGCTTGGTGGGGAGGGGTAATGTGACTAGGTGGGCGCAGTCACTTTTTTTTTTTTTACTTTTAAAAGCATTTTTTTATACCCTCTTCCGCCCAAGAGGTTGCAAAAAAAATGCTTTTAAAAGCCTCTGACGATCCCAGCTGAGCCGCGTGACCGTCAGAGGCTTTTTAAAAACTTTTAAAAGCATTTTTTCGGCTGAAGAAAAAATGCTTTTAAAAGTAAAAAAAAAAAACTTCTGATGATCGCGTAGCTTAGCTGGGCATGGGGGGGACAGGGATTCTTGTTACCAGTTCTCCGAACCACCCGCCACCATCGCTACTGGATCCAGCAATCCGGTCCGAACCAGGAGCATTTCACCCCAGCTTATTAGTAAGTTTTGCATTTTATAGAAAGGGCAGGGGTTTTTTTCTCTCTCTTTTAAGGCTCCGTGTATATTTGCCAGCCTGGTGACATAAAAAATACAGATGATCACCATTCCTTGCACGCTACACTGGCCGAGTTTACACTTTACACTAAACTACGAGCAAACAACCTTTTCTCCTCCTGAACCACCATCATGGCTCCTAATGGGGGGGGGGAAAGGAACTTTTCTCGTTTTTGAAAGCGATAGTGAAATTCAAAGGCTGGTTTTTTAAACGAAGGAAGTGATTACAAAATGAAGTGTTGTTGTTTTTTAAAAAAAAGTCCTTGAAAGTTTTAAATGAATCATCACAGATTCGACCATGTTACCCAAGGTGTTTTTTTTTTCCCCCAAATGTGCACATCCAGAAGGCCTCTGAATCACAGCTGCCCAGTCAGCAGAACTCCCCAAGTTCCCCAATTTTTAAGCTACAAAACAACAGCAGCAATGGGTTCCTTGGTAGGGAAGAAAAAACGAAACTTTGGAAGAAGTTTTTGGGAGGAAAAAAAAAGTCCTCCTTCCAACCCAGCTGGCTGTTGGTTTCCACCTGGGTCAGTTGGTCCTTCCTTCCTTCCTCTCTAACAAATTCCTTCCTTCCTTCCTAACAAACTCCTCTTCCTTCCTTCCATTTTTTCATTCCTTCCTAACAAACTCTTCCAATTTTTCCTTACTTCCATTCTTTCCTTCCTTCCTAACAATTCCTTCCTTCCTTCCAATTTTTCTTTCCTTCTTTCCTTCCATTTTTTCCTTCCTTCCTGACAAATTCCTTCCTTCCTTCCAATTTTTCTTTCCTTCCTTCCTAATTCCTTCCTTCCTTCCTTCCATTTTTTCCTTCTTCCTTCTCGCCCCCTCTCCACTCCTCTTCCCCAACAGGTCGCGCCCCCCCCACAGGTATGTCCCCAACCAACCGCAATCCCCAACCCCGTTGGGATTGATGGGTGCTGTAGTCCGGCAGGCCGCTGAAGTTGCCCAAGGCAAGTCCAGGCTTGGAGAGGGAGAGGAAGAGGAGGCCAGCCTTCAACATCCCCCCCCCATACACACCCCTTTCGCAAGAGCTGGGCTTCCCCTTCTCCAGCTGGCAAGGCCACTCTACCGCCGCCCCCCCCCCCGCCAGGCGAGAAACCCCAGGTAAACCTCCTCCCTCCCTTCCTTCTCTTTCCCACGCCCGGACAGGCGCTCTGCCCACGCTCAGAGGCACTCTTTCCCCAGGCACCACCCTGTCTTCTTCCAAGGGGGGAATCCCCCCCGCCCACCCACCCTCATCCTCCTAGTCTCACCTGGTCCGGCCCCCGCGGGGAACGGGTAGGGCGGCGCCGGCAGGATAGCCCCGTAGGTTTGGGCTGCTGCATAGTTGCCCGCCGGCCCGTAAGGGCTGTAGGGCGGCGGCCGGTCCTGCAGCAGCGGCTTGGTGTCCATCGCGATGGGGGCGGACCGGAGAGAAGACTGCAGGCTGGGATATCCTCTCTCTTTTTTGGGGGGCGGGGGGCGGAGGTGGGTGGGACCGAAGCTCAGACCCGGGAAGGCTGCGGGGTCCCGACTGCAGGCAGCAATTGCACCCAGAGCCGGCGGGGCATGGGGTGAGATGGGGAGGGGGGGTGAGATGGGGAGGGGGGGCAACCCGGGGGTCGCCCCGGAGGAAGGGTCTCCCAACAGCGGCAGCGGCAGCAGCAACGCAACCGCTTTGTGCCTGCGGGCGGCGGCGAGTCAGCCCGGTCACAAGACTGGGGGGTCACGTGATTTCCTCGGGTTGCAACACAGCCTCTCCCCGCCTCCCTCCCCTTTTGCTCTTCTCTTCCTCCTCCCCGCCCGCCGGTGACTCCTCCGGAGACGCGGGGGGAGGGGGAGAGGGGGGGGAAGGAGGCAGGAGGGGAAAAAAAACCCCTCTTAAAGGGGACGCGGAATAAGTTATCTTATTTATTTATTTATTTATTTATTTATTTATTTTATTGTCAATCATCTCTTAAGATAAATTGACTAAATCTGCACAACTATTAATCTTCTCATCGCTCCCATCTCTTTCCACTTATGACTGGATGACTGTAACTTTGTGGCTTGTATCCTTACGATTTACATTGACTGCTTCCTAATATGATTTGATTGCTTATTTGTACTCTGTGACTATCAGTGAGTGTTGTACTTTACGATTCTTGATGAACGTATTTTTTCTTTTATGTACACTGAGAGAATCTGCACCAAAGACAAATTCCTTGGGTGTCCGATCACATTTGGCCAATAAAAAATTCTATTCTATTCTATTCTATTCTATTCCGTTCTTCTCTTCTTTTCCCTTCCATACCTTATGATTCTTGATGAAGGTATCTTTTCTTTTATGTACACTGAGAGCATATGCACCAAAGACAAATTCCTTGTCTCCAATCACACTTGGCCAATTAAAAAATTCTATTCTATTCTATTCTATTCTATTCTATTCTATTCTATTCTATTCTATTCCTTTCCATTCCATTCCATTCCAGTTTATTCTATTCTATTCCTATTCCTATTCCTATTCCTATTCCATCCCATCCCATCCCATCCCATCCCATCCCATCCCATCCCATCCCATCCCATTCCTATTCCTATTCCTATTCCTATTCTATTCTATGGCTTGTTCTGTAAGCAAACTATAGTTTAGAGCAGGGTTCTCCAACCTTGGCAACTTTAAGACTTGTGGACTTCAACTCGCTTTGCTGGCTGAGGAACTCTGGGAGTTGAAGTCCACAAGTCTTAAAAGTTGCCAAGGTTGGAGAGCCCTGGTTTAGGGCAATGTGTGAAGGCAGTTGCTGGGCTTATGAGTCATCCGTGGTCTGTGATTTAGCACACGTGGGCGAACAAACCCGGCCACTTTTAACTTACAGAAGAGACCAACCTTAAATAAATCAGGGTTTGGCCCTCCTGAACCCATCCTGTGTGTTTAGGCCAGCAGCAAACCCCCCAAAAAATGCTTCTTTAATAGGCTGTTCCAAAGAACCCCAAATTGCAGAAGAACCTGCCTTTGGAGGATCCTCCTTTCCCCACGACCTGCCGACACGTGTCTTCCCGGGGGAGGGGGACGGCTGGGCTTGTCCCGGATCGTCCCGCGAGGCGTGACGTCACACGGCCAAGCGAACAGCTGCTTCCATCCGCCCGCAAAGAAAGGGGCGGGGAAGAATCGAACGCCGTGTAACCATCTGATTCTCCCGCCGGCCAATCGGAGCCGAGGCCTCCGTGCTGCCAGCCAATTAGGAGGCGCCCCCTTAATAGAGGGGTGGGGCGTTCCATTTCCTTGTGTTGCTGCTTTTGCTGCGCGTTTTGTCGCCGGCCGCGGAAGAAGCGAAGCGAGAGCGAATCGGCGGCTCAGGTAGAAAAAAAAGAGGCGATCGGGGCTCCCCTTGGAAGGAGAAAGTGGGAGCCGAATGCAGCCCTTCCTTTCCGGACTGATCGTTTAGAAGCCCACCCCCCTCCCCTCTCCTCCGCAGAGCCCCTTGGCTGAGATAGGCGACTATAAAAATCGAATAAATTAAATTAAATTAATTTTTTTAAAAAAAACAGGGTCTCCTTGGGCCGCTTTTGCAATGCATCCGGACGTTGCCATTCTCTTCCCCCAGATTGCCTCGGTTTTGCACGGCGAGGAGGGACAGGTTTTAACAGATTAACAAGCGTTGGAAGGGACCTTGCAGGTCATCTAGTCCAACCCCGCCCCCCAGCCTAAGCAGGAGACTCTACACCAGGTGGTGACCTTTAGATTTAATTTTTATTTTATTATAATTTATAATTTAATTTCTATATTTTTCTATATATATTAGAATATAGAATATTCTATTCTATAATTTCTATTTCTATTTTCAATCTCATTTTAGTTTATTCCGCCTTTATTATTTGCACCCCTCCCACCACTATCCCCCTTAATTTCCCGGGGGGCCCCCCCTTTTCTGATGATAGTAGAATCGCAGGTGTGTGATGGGCAGCCGTAGAAACCGTTAAATCAAACCAAATAATATGCTCCCCCCTTTTTTTTTTAATCCTGTAGATTTTTCTTCTCCCCATCCCCTTCCATCATCTGAACCCCAAAAACCCCTTTAACAATGACTGGCTTTCATTGGAAAGGAGGCAGTTTGCGCCTTTGGGAGGGCCATCCTGGCTTTGACTGAACAACTCTGGAGCCAGTCCAGTTGGATTGAAGGGGAGGGAAGGGATGTAGGCGTAGCTCTGGCTTTCCTCTAAATGCGATTAAAAAAAAGAAAATACATCTAATCCGGAGTGCTGCCTGCCTGGAGCTCTGGGATAGAGAGAGAGGGGGGGGGTTGCCAAGGCGACAAATCAAAGCAATGTTTTGATGGATAATAAAATGAGCATCATTTAAGAAATTGTGCAGGGTTGTGTTCCGTTCTCTTGTCCCGTTCCAGCCGACATGGTAGTTGGTCCTGCTTTTACTACCTTAGTGAGGTTCCTTTATATTGTCTTTGCTGCCCCTTTGAACTGACCCACTTCTGTGAATTGTGGGACGTTTTTCCTATTGCAGCCACCTTCCCCAAGACCTTGTTCCGACTCCGGAAAGTAAAACTGCCTTTGGGAGAAACCAGATTAGGGAAGAGTCTTGTGTAAAGCCCCTTAAAATAGAGTTGTTTGTAGCATAAGGTGGAATTGTGGGATCCTTGGTGCTCTCTGAACTTGGTGGTTTTCTTGTAGACGTTTCATGACCCAGCTAGGTAACATCATCAGTGCTGGAAAGGAGTGCAGGATGCAGGGAGGAGGACTGTGGGGTCTTTGGGGATTTATGGGCTTGGTGCAGTGGTGAAATCCAGTCAGATCTATCCGGCTCGTGCGAACCGGTAGCACCAGCAGCAAAAGGTTCCGCCCACCCGCTGAGACGTCGTTACGTCCCGTCTGACCCTCTGTGCATTCGCAGAAGGCTCTATGCGTATGCAGAAGAGATACGCACAAGCGTGCGCGCGTGCTCACATTCCCGAACCAGTAGCGAAGGTAAGTGCATTTCACTGCTGGCTTGGTGGTTTTCTTGCGGACATTTCATGACCCAACTAGGTAACATCATCAGTGCTAGAAAGAAGTGCGGGGTGGAGGTGGGTGAGGTCCTTGATCCTTTCTGGGTTTGCTGGTTTTCTTGCAGACGTTTCATGAACCAACAAGCTAACATCATCAGCGCTAGAAGGAAGTGAGGTTGCTTATTGTTTCAATAAAGGAGAATATTTGTAACTCAGGATTGAAAGAGTGGGTGTGCCGTGCTCTCTAAACTTGGTTGTTTTCTTGCAAGCGTTTCATTACCAAACTAGGTAACATCAATGCTAGTGTTTGTTATATGATTGTCTGAGTTGGTAGTTCCTTGATTGGAGTCTTAATTGTTGGTCAGGTATTAATCTTGAAGTTAATCTCTGTTTATCTGGGTGTTGAGTGCTGGGAAGAAGGTCTTTCGGTCTCTTATTTGCTTTTTGATTGTCTCTTTCGAATGGCGTGTAAATGTCATTTATCTCTTGGTGCCCGTTGATGGCTGATTTATCTGAGGCTTCCAGGAGTCTGCTAACGTTTTTTGGACTGGGAATGCTCATAGCTTCCCCGATTGAAACGATGGTGAAGTTTTTCCATGTGTTGCGTAATTAAAGAGTAAACCCCTTACCCGTCTCGGCCCCTTGTATTTTCCAGCCATGAGCGGCTCCCAATCGCTCCTGTGGGCTGTGGATATTTTTGGCAGAGTTTACACGTTATCCACCACCGGCCAGTACTGGGAGCTGTGCAAAGATGGAGAACTGGAAGTGAAGCGGGTTTCGGCCGTCAAACAATGCTGTTGGGGACTCGCTTGTGACCATCAGATCTACGTTTATGTCCACTCCAGTGATGTCCCCATCCGGTTCAAAGAGGAAACCTATGAAAATCAGGTACAGAGAGCGCAGACTTAGAGAAGGGGTCTTGGGCAGGTGTGAAAGGCTACCGGTTTGTTCAAGCGAACAGGTAGCGGCAGCGATGGGTGGTTTGGCGAACAGGCAGCGGCAGCAGCACGAGGCTCCACCCACCTGCCCGGAGGCCAGGAAGTAACCTGTTTTTTACCCTATGCGCATGCGCAGAAGGCTTTGTGCATGCGCAGAGGGTCCAGAATTGCACGTGACACATGCACGCAGTTCTGAAGCGGTAGGGAAGCTAAGTAGATTTCATCCCTGGTCTTGGGCGGGTCATCCAACCCAACCCTCTTTTGTGCTCAGTGCAGACTCTGCTAAAGGACTTTTTTTTTTTTAATTTATTTGCATTTATATCCCGCCCTTCTCCGAAGACTCAGGGCGGCTTACACTGTGTTAAGCAATAGTCTTCATCCTATTTGTATATTATATACAAAGTCAACTTATTGCCCCCAACAATCTGGGTCCTCATTTTACCTACCTTATAAAGGATGGAAGGCTGAGTCAACCTTGGGCCTGGTGGGACTTGAACTTGCAATAATTGCAGGCAGCTGTTGTTAATAACAGACTGTTTAGCAGTCTGCGCCACTCAAGGACCCATCCGTTTTGATCCGTTTGGCTTGAAAAGTCTCCATCCAGGAGAATTTCCTCTTCAAGTGGCCGCCTGTTCCCCTGGTCGACGGCTTTGTAGAGTCAGAAAGCAGCCTCTAAATTCTAACCAAATCTGCTTTTGGATGAGATCATTGGGATGTCTGATTGTTTCTTCCTTTCCTGGCAGCGCTGGAACCCGGTGGTGGGCTTTTGCGACAGCCTGCTGCCCAGCGACCGCTGGCAATGGAGTGACGTGAGTGGGCTGAAGCATCAGCAGCTGGAAAGCTTTGCGCTGCCGTCTCCTCATTGGGAGTGGGAGTCTGACTGGTACGTGGATGAAAATTTTGGAGGGGAAGCCACAGAGAAAGGGGTAGGTAAACCGTATGGGATCTGCCTTCTTCGGGGTGGGAAAAGCCGGGTTTAAAAGGGAACGTGGGCCTGGAAAAGTTAGCTCAGTTCCACTGTCTAGGGCCGTGATAGCGAACCTCGGGCACGTGTGCCACAGGTGGCACGGGGAGCCATATCGGTGGGCACGCAAGCTCAGCACCAGCGCACATGCGCGCACTGCCCAGCTGATTTTCAGGCCTTCTGGGCCACCCGGAAGTAGGGAAACAGGCTGTTTCCTGCCTCCGGAGGTCCTGCGGGTGGGTGGGGAAGGCCCATTTTAACTCTCCCCAGGCTCCAGAGCCTCTCTAGGAGCTTGGGGAGGGCAAAAACAGCCTTCCCCACTCTCCGGAGGCCCTCTGGAGGCCGGAAATGGCCCGTTTGCCAATTTCCAGTGGGACCGGAAGTCAGCAAATGGGCCGTTTCCAGCCTCCGGGGGGTGGGGAAGACCGTTTTCGTCCTCCCCAGGCTCCTAGAGAGGGTCTGGAGCCTGGGGAGATCGCGTGCCAAAAGTGGGAGGGAACGCGGGGGGGCTGTCACGCATGCATGTGCGCGGCGCATAGAATTATGGGTGTGGGCACACGTTTTCAAGAGGCAACTGGACTTTCTGTTCTTCTTTGAAGACGTTTTGCTTCTCCTCCAAGAAGCTTCTTCAGCTCTGACTAGATGGTGAAGAACGGAAGGACACAGATAAACTTCCAAGTGGCCTCAACGAGCTTCTAAAAAGGATGCAAATGACCAGCTTTCTGTCATCCGAGAAGCTTCTTCAGCTCTGACTGGATGGTGGGGAAGGGAAGGATTTATATTCCTTGCCGATAGCTGGTCATTTGCATCCTTTTTAGAGAGTCGTTGAGGCCACTTGGAGATTTATCTGCAACAGTTCCAAGGATTTTCATCACTCAGGTGGTGGTGAGGACACAGATTAGCCTCCAAGTGGCCTCAGTGACTCTCGAAAAGAATGCAAATAACCAACTATCTGCAAGGAGCATATATCCTTCCATTCTTCAGAGCTGAAGAAGCTTCTTGAATGAGAAGTGAAACATCTTCAAAGAAGAACAGAAAGTCCAGTTGCCTCTTGAAAAAGCACCTTTGGAACATCAGTTCCACTGGCTAATTGTCCTCACCATTATTTATTTATTTATTTATTTATTTTATTAAATTTTTATACCGCCCTTCTCCCGAAGGACTCAGGGCGGTGTACAGCCAAAGTAAAAACAAAGATATATACAGTTTAAAACAACAATTAAAAAGAGCAAATTTTAAAGGCCGATTATTAAAATTTAAATTAAAAAGTTAAAAAATATTAAAACCCCAATTAAAATACATCACTAATTATGCCAGTCCCGCTTTAATGAATAAATATGTTTTGAGCTCACGACGGAAGGTCCGAAGATCGGGCACTTGACGCAGACCGGGGAAGTTCATTCCAGAGCCACTGCCCCCACAGAGAAGGCCCTACTCCTGGGGCCGCCAGCCGACACTGTTTGGCGGACGGCACCCTGAGGAGACCCTCTCTGTGCGAGCGTCTGGTCGGTGGGAGGCAAAAGGTAACAGCAGGCGGTCTCGTAAGTACCGGGTCCTAAGCCATGGAGCGCTTTAAAGATAGTTACCAAAATCTTGAAGCGCACCCGAAGACCACAGGAAGCCAGTGCAAGCTACGGAGCAGCGATGTCACGTGGGAGCCACGAGCGGCTCCCGTTACTACTCGCGCAGCCGCATTCTGGACTAACTGCAGCCTCCGGTGCACCTCAAGGGCAGCCCCATGTAGAGAGCATTGCAATAATCCAGCCTAGACGTAACCAGAGCGTGAGTGACCGTGCATAAGGCATCCCGATCTAGGAAGGGACGCAACTGGCGAACCAGGCGAACCTGGTAAAAGGCCCTCCTGGCGACGGCCGCCAGGTGTTCATCAAAGACAGCCGTCCGTCCAGGAGGACACCCAAGTTGCGAACCGCCTCCTTTGGGGCCACTAACTGCTTTCAACAGTCAGCTGCGGATGCAGCTGACTGTACCGGGATGCCGGCATCCACAGCCACTCCGTCTTGGAGGATTGAGCTTGAGTCTGTTTCTCCCCATCCAGACCCGTACAGCTTCCAGGCACCGGGACAGCACTTGACCGCTTCGTTGGGGTGGTCCGGGTGGAAAAGTACAGCTGAGTATCATCAGCGTACAGATGATAACTCACCCGAAACCACTGATGACCTCACCCAGCGGCTTCATATAGATGTTGAACAGGGTGGGCGAGAGAATCGACCCTGAGGCACCCACAAGTGAGGCGCCTCGAGGACGACCTCTGCCCCCCTGTCAACACCGTCTGCGTCCGGTCAGAGAGATAGGAGGAGAACCACCGATAAACGGTGCCCCCCACTCCCAATCCCTCCAACCGGCGCAGCAGGATACCATGGTCGATGGTATCGAAAGCCGCTGAGAGATCTAATAGGACCAAGGCAGAGGAGCAACCCCTGTCCCTGGCCCTCCAGAGGTCATCCACCAACGCGACCAAAGCCGTCTCCGTGCTATAACCGGGTCGGAAGCCGGACTGGAACGGGTCCAGATAGACAGTTTCCTCCAGGTGCCGGGGGAGCTGCCATGCAACCACACTCTCAACAACCTTCGCCACAAAGCGAAGGTTGGAGACTGGACGATAATTACTCAAAATAGCTGGGTCCAGGGAAGGCTTCTTGAGGAGAGGTCTCACCACCGCCTCCTTCAAGGCGGCGGGGAAAACCCCTTCCATCAAAGAAGCATTTATAATCCCCTGGAGCCAGCCTCGTGTCACTTCCTGAGCAGCCAGCGCTCAGGAACTAAGTTTCTTCCTTAGCTCAGGAACTAAGTTTCTTCCTTAGTTCTTGGTTGCTTCTCTCCTTAGTTAGTTTCCATCTGTTGTTTCTTGTCCTGCCTTCTGGTGCTTTGGAGAATAAGTTGACCCCCCTCTTCTTTGGGGCAGCTCCTCAAATACTGGAAGACTGCTATCATGTCCTCCCTTAGTCCTTTTCTCTAGACTGGACATACCTAATTCTAGAGAAAAGAAGGACCAGGGGTGACATGATAGTAGTTTATTTTCCTTTTTTTTTTTTCCTGACCATGGTTTGATCAAAGAGGCTATTCACTCCTCTTTCAGAGCTCAAAAATTGTTGGAGGCTGTTGCTCCTGGCAAGGAGCCGCTGTCTGGAGCGCTTGTGGGCAATCTCATGTCCTCTCCACTTGAATCTGTCTTCAAGTGACCATTTTTCTCCCAGAAGTCTAGTTGTGTATCCATTTTTCTTAGCTTTGGGAGAAGAAACACAACTAAACTCTGTCTGGTGCAGTTTTTCAAATTTATGGAGGAAGAAAAGGAAGTCCTGATTGTCTACAATGCTGCTAAGGAAATGGTTGATTTATTACCCCTAGCTGATCTCTGGAGAAGATCCCAGAGGGATTCTGAATTGGTCATCTCTCTTTCTATCACAAACCTAAAAGGCAGGGGTGAAATGTAAAATTTGTTACTACCGGTTCTGTGGACGTGGCTTGGTTGGGGGGGGGGGGAAATGTGACTGGGTGGGCATGGCCAACTTTTTTTTTTTAACTTTTAAAAGCATTTTTTCTACAACCTCTTTGGTCGAATTCTTTTAAAAGGCTCCTCTGACAATCCCAGCTGAGCCGCGCGATCATCAGAGGCTATTTTTTTTTTTAACTTTTAAAAGCATTTTTTTTTTTTGGCTTCTAAGCAGTTTACAGGGTCAGCCTCTGGCCCCCAACAATCTGGGTCCTCATTTGACCCACCTCGGAAGGATGGAAGGCTGAGTCAACTTTGAACCTGGTGAGATTTGAACTGCCAAATTGCAGGCAGCCGGCAGTCAGCAGACTGTACCGGGATGCCGGCATCCACAGCCACTCCGTCTTGGAGGATTGAGCTTGAGTCTGTTTCTCCCCATCCAGACCCGTACAGCTTCCAGGCACCGGGACAGCACTTGACCGCTTCGTTGGGGTGGTCCGGGTGGAAAAGTACAGCTGAGTATCATCAGCGTACAGATGATAACTCACCCGAAACCACTGATGACCTCACCCAGCGGCTTCATATAGATGTTGAACAGGGTGGGCGAGAGAATCGACCCCTGAGGCACCCCACAAGTGAGGCGCCTCGAGGACGACCTCTGCCCCCCTGTCAACACCGTCTGCGGCCGGTCAGAGAGATAGGGGGGGGACCACCGATAAACGGTGCCCCCCCCTCCCCATCCCTCCAACCGGCGCAGCAGGATACCATGGTCGATGGTATCGAAAGCCGCTGAGAGATCTAATAGGACCAAGGCAGAGGAGCAACCCCTGTCCCTGGCCCTCCAGAGGTCATCCACCAACGCGACCAAAGCCGTCTCCGTGCTATAACCGGGTCGGAAGCCGGACTGGAACGGGTCCAGATAGACAGTTTCCTCCAGGTGCCGGGGGAGCTGCCATGCAACCACACTCTCAACAACCTTCGCCACAAAGCGAAGGTTGGAGACTGGACGATAATTACTCAAAATAGCTGGGTCCAGGGAAGGCTTCTTGAGGAGAGGTCTCACCACCGCCTCCTTCAAGGCGGCGGGGAAAACCCCTTCCATCAAAGAAGCATTTATAATCCCTGAGCCAGCCTCGTGTCACTTCCTGAGCAGCCAGCGCTCAGGAACTAAGTTTCTTCCTTAGCTCAGGAACTAAGTTTCTTCCTTAGTTCTTGGTTGCTTCTCTCCTTAGTTAGTTTCCATCTGTTGTTTCTTGTCCTGCCTTCTGGTGCTTTGGAGAATAAGTTGACCCCCCTCTTCTTTGGGGCAGCTCCTCAAATACTGGAAGACTGCTATCATGTCCTCCCTTAGTCCTTTTCTCTAGACTGGACATACCTAATTCTAGAGAAAAGAAGGACCAGGGGTGACATGATAGTAGTTTATTTTCCTTTTTTTTTTTTCCTGACCATGGTTTGATCAAAGAGGCTATTCACTCCTCTTTCAGAGCTCAAAAATTGTTGGAGGCTGTTGCTCCTGGCAAGGAGCCGCTGTCTGGAGCGCTTGTGGGCAATCTCATGTCCTCTCCACTTGAATCTGTCTTCAAGTGACCATTTTTCTCCCAGAAGTCTAGTTGTGTATCCATTTTTCTTAGCTTTGGGAGAAGAAACACAACTAAACTCTGTCTGGTGCAGTTTTTCAAATTTATGGAGGAAGAAAAGGAAGTCCTGATTGTCTACAATGCTGCTAAGGAAATGGTTGATTTATTACCCCTAGCTGATCTCTGGAGAAGATCCCAGAGGGATTCTGAATTGGTCATCTCTCTTTCTATCACAAACCTAAAAGGCAGGGGTGAAATGTAAAATTTGTTACTACCGGTTCTGTGGACGTGGCTTGGTTGGGGGGGGGGGGAAATGTGACTGGGTGGGCATGGCCAACTTTTTTTTTTTAACTTTTAAAAGCATTTTTTCTACAACCTCTTTGGTCGAATTCTTTTAAAAGGCTCCTCTGACAATCCCAGCTGAGCCGCGCGATCATCAGAGGCTATTTTTTTTTTTAACTTTTAAAAGCATTTTTTTTTTTTGGCTTCTAAGCAGTTTACAGGGTCAGCCTCTGGCCCCCAACAATCTGGGTCCTCATTTGACCCACCTCGGAAGGATGGAAGGCTGAGTCAACTTTGAACCTGGTGAGATTTGAACTGCCAAATTGCAGGCAGCCGGCAGTCAGCAGAAGTAGCCTGCAGTACTGCACTCTAACCACTGCGCGACCGTGGCTACATCGTAAGGGCTTCATTGGTGACCGACTGTATCGATAGTTCCCAACTTACAACAGTGACTGAATTTACAACAGCCGTGGGAAAAAAAAATTAGGATCATTTTTCACACTTACGACCATTGCAGCCTCCTCATGGTCATGTGATCAAAAGCTTGGCAACTGACTCACATTTACGACGGTTGCAATGTCCCCCAGGGTCACGTGATTGGCTTAACGACCGTATTACTAAGTTAACTGCAACGGTTCACTTACGAAATGTGACGAAACTCACCTAACAAGTGTGTCACTTAGCAACAGGAATGTTGGGCTCGATCGCGGTCGTAAGCCAAGGACTACTTGTCCTTTGAGCTTTGATCCTCATGGGCTTATCCTGTTCTACCTCGGTCACTTTGTTCTTCTTTTGAAGGGCTGGACCTACGCCATCGACTTCCCAGCTACGTACACCAAGGACAAGCGATGGAATTCCTGTGTCCGACGAAGAAGGTGGATTCGGTACAGAAGATATAAAGCGCAAGACACCTGGGCAAAGGTGTGTGTTGCTTCCGTTCTCTCTCTCTCTCTCTTTCTCTCTTTCTCTTTCTTCTCTTTTTCTCAAAATATCTAGTATATCCAGAGTTGGCTGAGCGTATTCTGACCTAGGCTCAGTGGTGGGTTTCAAATTTTTTTACTACCGGTTCTGTGGGCGTGGCTTGGTGGGCGTGGCAGGGGAAGAATCCTGTAAAATCTCCATTCCCTCCCCACTCCAGGGGAAGGATACTGCAAAAATCCCCATTTCCTCCCGATCAACTGGGACTTGGAAGGCAGAGAATAGATGGCCAGTCAAAATTTTTACTCAACTACTCAAAATTTCCGCTACCGGTTCTCCAGAACCGGTCAGAACCTGCTGAAACCCACCTCTGCCAAGGCTTCCTGAGAAAGCATAAATCACAATCTGAGTTTGTTTGTTTATTTATTTATTTATTTATTTATTTATTTATTTATTATTTACATTTTTATACTGCCCTTCTCCGAGGACTCAGGGCGGTGTACAGCAAGATAAAACATAAATACCCAAAAAATTTAAAATACAATAATTCATTAAAAATCTAATTCGATACGCTGAATAATTAAAATAGATGTACAAAATTTTAAATAAATTAGACACTTTAAAAACGCCACTAACAAACCTACAATTAAAATTTTAAGCCAGCCCTGCTTCGTGAAAGAAAAAAGTTTTGAGCTCATGCTTAAAGGTCCGAAGATCAGGGAGAAGATGTAGCCCCACGGGTAGTTCATTCCACAGGGCCGGAGCCCCCACAGAGAACGCTCTTCCCCTGGGGGCCGCCAGCCGACATTGTTTGGCCGACAGCACCCTAAGGAGGCCCTCCCTGTGAGAGCGCACCGGTCGATGAGAAGCTACTGGCGGCAGCAGGCGGTCCCGTAAATATCCCGGTCCCATGCCATGGTTACCGCTTTTATGGAGACGGCTGTGAATGATGGTCGTTCACAGCCCGTAATGATTCGCAAACAGTGTGTGCAGATTCCGACAAATGTCTGCTTGAGTTGACACAGTCTTTCAGAGTAATTTATTTATTTATTTATTTATTTATTAGATTTCTAGACCGCCCTTCTCCCGAAGGACTCAGGGCGGTGTACAGCCTTATTAAAACACATAGAAACACAATAAATTGGTGGCTCAAGGCTGTAAGAAGCCTGTTATTAAAACCAGCTGCCTGCAATTACTGCAGGTTCAAGCCCCACCAGGTCCAAGGTTGACTCAGCCTTCCATCCTTTATAAGGTAGGTAAAATGAGGACCCAGATTGTTGGGGGGGCAATAAGTTGACTTTGTAAATATACAAATAGAATGAGACTATTGCCTTACACACTGTAAGCCGCCCTGAGTCTTCGGAGAAGGGCGGGATATAAATGTAAAAAAAATTTTTAAAAAATTAAAATACATTTAAAATGAAATATTTAACCGGCCAATTTAAAACTAAAACGGTCAAACGACCGATATAAAACCCTAAACTATAAAATTATAAATAAATTAATACAGTTTAAAATTCAATTAAAACTTAGTTAAACTAAAATATCAAATTAAAATAATATTTAGGCTAGTCCCGCCTGATTGAATAGCAGAGTCTTCAGTTCCCGCTTGAAGGTACGGAGGTCGGGAAGTTGGCGTAACCCAGGAGGTAGGCTCATTCCATAGGGTCGGTGCTGCCACAGAGAAGGCTCTCCCCCTGGGGGTCACCAGCCGGCACTGTTTGGCTGATGGCAGCCGGAGCAGGCCCGCTCTGTGGGAGCGCACAGGTCGTTGGGAGGCTATCGGTGGCAGAAGGCAGTCTCGTAAATAGCCCGGTCCTAAGCCATGGTTACCGCTTTTATGGAGACGGCTGTGAATGATGGTCGTTCACAGCCCGTAATGATTCGCAAACAGTGTGTGCAGATTCCGACAAATGTCTGCTTGAGTTGACACAGTCTTTCAGAGTAATTTATTTATTTATTTATTTATTTATTAGATTTCTAGACCGCCCTTCTCCCGAAGGACTCAGGCGTGTACAGCCTTATTAAAACACATAGAAACACAATAAATTGGTGGCTCAAGGCTGTAAGAAGCCTGTTATTAAAACCAGCTGCCTGCAATTACTGCAGGTTCAAGCCCCACCAGGTCCAAGGTTGACTCAGCCTTCCATCCTTTATAAGGTAGGTAAAATGAGGACCCAGATTGTTGGGGGGGCAATAAGTTGACTTTGTAAATATACAAATAGAATGAGACTATTGCCTTACACACTGTAAGCCGCCCTGAGTCTTCGGAGAAGGGCGGGATATAAATGTAAAAAAAATTTTTAAAAAATTAAAATACATTTAAAATGAAATATTTAACCGGCCAATTTAAAACTAAAACGGTCAAACGACCGATATAAAACCCTAAACTATAAAATTATAAATAAATTAATACAGTTTAAAATTCAATTAAAACTTAGTTAAACTAAAATATCAAATTAAAATAATATTTAGGCTAGTCCCGCCTGATTGAATAGCAGAGTCTTCAGTTCCCGCTTGAAGGTACGGAGGTCGGGAAGTTGGCGTAACCCAGGAGGTAGGCTCATTCCATAGGGTCGGTGCTGCCACAGAGAAGGCTCTCCCCCTGGGGGTCACCAGCCGGCACTGTTTGGCTGATGGCAGCCGGAGCAGGCCCGCTCTGTGGGAGCGCACAGGTCGTTGGGAGGCTATCGGTGGCAGAAGGCAGTCTCGTAAATAGCCCGGTCCTAAGCCATGGAGCGCTTTAAAGGTGAGCACTAACACCTTGAATTGCACCCGGAAGGCTACTGGCAGCCTTAATGTTGATAAGCACCCGGCTTTATCTCCCTTGAAATGTTTTGCAAGGCCAAATGGAGCAGAGTTAAACGGAGCTTCTCGGGGCTTGAACTGACTATATGAACGAATTGCTTCCTGCAAAGGCTCACCTCCCATTTGCTCCTCTTTTATGTCTTATGGGAGGGGCCAATCATCTCCAAGCTTTACTCCTGAATCGCCCTTTTTTTCCTTAATCGTCCAGTTCAGCTCCCAGTTGAGGTAATGAAACATTCGGACACCAACCCGCAACTTCGGAGAATTGAACCCTCATCCTACACCTGACCTACAGATATTCGCCACTATTGCAAACAACATTTTTTTTCTACTTTTTGACTTCTAACTTCCTCTTCTGGAGATAGTCCTCCACTTAACGACCATTGCGTTTAGTGACTGACGTTACAACGGCAGGGCAAAATGACTTGGGACGATTTTTCATACTTACGACCGTCGAAGGTCATGTGATCCAAATTTGGACGCTTGGCAATTGGCTCGTATTTATGACCGCTGTAGTGTCTCAAGGAGCCCTTTGGCCACACTTTCTGACCAAGTCAACTGTTCACTTAACAACCCGTGATACTGACGGCAGAGGTTCGCTTAACGATGGTGGCAAGACAGGTCGTAACATGGGGCAAAACGACTGTCTTAGCCAATGGAAATTTTGGGCCGAATCATGGACCTTGGTTGAGGACGACCTGTATTTTATGAAGTTTTTGTTTAATTTTTTTTTTTAATTTGCATTTATATCCCGCCCTTCTCCGAAGACTCAGGGCGGCTTACACTATGTCAAGCAATAGTCTTCATCCTTTTGTATATTGTATACAAAGTCAACTTTTATTGCCCCCAACAATCCGGGTCGTCATTTTACCTACCTTATAAAGGATGGAAGGCTGAGTCAACCTTGGGCCTGGTGGGACTTGAACCTGCAGTAATTGTAATTGCAGGCAGCTACTGTTAATAACAGACTGTCTTACCAGTCTGAGCCACAGAGGCCCCTCCAAAATTTGCATTTATATCCCGCCCTTCTCTGAAGACTCAGGGCGGCTTACACTATGTCAAGCAATAGTCTTCATCCATTTGTATATTATATACAAAGTCAACTTATTGCCCCCAACAATCTGGGTCCTCATTTTACCTACCTTATAAAGGATGGAAGGCTGAGTCAGCCTTGGGCCTGGTGGGACTTATTAATTATTTTATATATTATATTTTATTTCTAAGGCCACCCAGTTCTGTTAGGACTCTTGAGTGGTGATGAAAGGCAGATAAAAGTGACGCTTGTCCCCTCTCCAGATTTTTTAAGGATATTTGCAATTTTCCCACAATACCTCTTGGGAGAAAAAAATAAATCTTGCGGTTTTTAATAAGAATTAGAAACCATGTGGTGGTTTCCATTGGGGGAAATCCATTTCCCCCAATGGATTTTCTTGCAGGCCTCTGCTGTTTCTCGTTTTAGAAGGTGCTACGTGGTTTCCCGAGTAGAGGATGTCCCATCATGTGGAGTTCAGTAAGGACATTCTGAAGGTGTTCTTCAATAACTCTTAAGTCTTTCTCCTTTCCTTTTTTTTTTTTTTTTAATTTTGAGGTAGATTCCACCCCATCAAGATCTGAAGCAGTTACCAGATCCTTTTAATGACATCTCCGTGGGAGGCTGGGAGATCACCGATGAACCTCTGGGTCGACTCTCGGTCTGGACTGTCACTCTACAAGGCAAAGTAATGACCTCTCGTCGCCAGCCCTTCTTAATTACATCTATGCGCTATGTGAACCTTCCTCTCCCCCCCCTCCTTTTCTCTTATTCAACAAATAAGAATGAAAAACAGGCAAGAAAGTTCAGAAGGACCTCCAAACTTCTAGATTTTGCTTGATGAGGAGGAAAAATCAAAATAGGTTATTAAACTCATCAAAATATTATCTTCTGCAGTACCGTTGAATAGAATAGAATAGAATAGAATTTTTATTGGCCAAGTGTGATTGGACACACAAGGAATTTGTCTTGGTGCGTATGCTCTCAGTGTACATAAAAGAAAAGATACCTTCATCAAGGTACAACATTTACAACACAATTGATGGTCAGTATATCAATATAAATCATAAGGATTGCCAGCAACAAGTTATAGTCATACAGTCATAAGTGGAAAGAGATTGGTGATGGGAACTATGAGAAGATTAATAGTGCAGATTCAGTAAATAGTTTGACAGTGTTGAGGGAATTATTTGTTTAGCAGAGTGATGGCCTTCGGGAAAAAACTGTTCTTGTGTCTAGTTGTTCTAATGTGCAGTGCTCTATAGCGTCGTTTTGAGGGTAGGAGTTGAAATAGTTTATTTCCAGGATGTGAAGGATCTGTAAATATTTTCACGGCCCTCTTCTTGATTCGTGCAGTATACAGGTCCTCAATGGAAGGCAGGTTGGTAGCAATTATTTTTCCTGCATCTGGTTAGTACTTATGGGGATGTGGTTAAGAAACTCTAAATCCATGAACTGGGAAGTTAAAAGAGGTGTAGGAATGGGAGAACAAGTAGACTAGACTAGAGTAGAATTCTTTATTGGCCAAGTGTGGTTGGACACACAAGGAATTTGTCTTTGGCGCATACGCTCTCAGTGTACATAAAAAGACAAGATACATTCGTCAAGAATTGTAAGGTACAACACTTAATGATATTCGTAGGGTACAAATAAGCATTAAGAGGCTCTTTAGTTCCTCTTCACTTTCTGCAATTAGCGTGGTATCATCTGCATATCTGAGGTTGTTGATATTTCTCCCAGCAATCTTAATTCCAATTTTTGATTCATCTAGCCCCGCCTTTCTCATGATGCACTCTGCATATAAGTTAAATAGGCAGGGCGACAGTACACAACCTTACCGAGGTCAGTGCCTCTCTACACGTACATAAATGTTTGCCTCCTTCTGAACAATTGTGCCTGGGGAAAAAAACAGCCTTGTCTTCCTAGATCTGGTATCGGAACGATGTCACTCATCACGATCCTGAAGGATCTTCCTGGAGCTTAATCCCTGCTCCAGCAGAAGCCATACAGATCAGCTGCGGACCGTACGATCTCCTCTGGGCCACCTGCTGGGAAGGACAGGCGATCGTGAGAGAAGGGATCGACCGAAACAACCCCCAGGGTAGGTCCATGGGTGGCCCCAAGGAAGTTGGTTCCCTGCTGTGGAGTTGTTCTGACTTGGGCTCCTTTAAAAAGCAGGAATTGGTCCCGGTAAAACCTCTTTTATTTACACGACTGTGAATTACTTTCATTCACAGTCAGCAAGGCCTGTCCAAACAGTTTTTCAAAGGAATATTTATCAACACAGACCTTATCTCGCTTGGCAAGCTGCCACGTAACTTGTTTCCAAAGGCAGAGGAAGGCCAAACTTGGTACAGAGTCTCTTAGAGTCAACGAACAGAACTTTCCACTCTTGAAATGACTGAATGAAGGAATTGTTTCCTGCAAAAGCCCCCTCCCCATTCAATCCTCTTTTGTTTCCTTTGGGAGGGGCCAATCACCTCCAAGATGTGGCTTTACTCCCAAGTCGACCCTGCTTTCTGAGTTCTTGTTGTCTTCTGGCAGCTCTATGAATGCACACACTGGGAACAGGCTCCAGCTGTTCCTCTGCCTCACTACTGTCTAGCTCCCTCTCTGCCTCCGACACAGAGCCCTCGTCCGGGCTTTCCCCAGCCCCCAGGACTGGTCCATGTTCCTCCCCAACCTTCTCACTGTCCGACTCTGCTGACTGCCAGCAAGCCACAACAGAATTGGGGTCATCCTTCTATTGATTTCTGCCTCTTTTCTTTGGGCAGGAACGTCATGGACAATTGTGGATCCACCGGTTGCCGAGAATGGGATTTCGCACGTGTCTGTTGGGGTGAATGTGGTCTGGGCGGTCACGAAAGACAGAAAAGTGAGTGGCTTTAGAGCTGTATAGGTTGAGCAAGTGGCTAGTCCTGTTGATTGTAGGAGAATTTTAATTTTTAACTGTTCTTTTTTTTAAAAAAAAATTATTTTTATTATATATTTTCCTTTGTTACACTTAACATTTCCATTTCTGCAACGGCTGTGTACTGTCTGTTTCAAACCTTTTAAATATGCATTGCTTTATATACACCATAATTACAAACATTATTCTCATAACGCATGCAATATAAGACCGATCTTTTATCCGCTACAAATGTTTACCTGAAATAAAGACGGCCCATTCTGCAATTTCTCTCAAGCGAATCTGGGAATGAGACTATTGCTGTTCTTCATAACTTGTTCCAATGTCAGGATTTTAAGGGGCTCATTTTGGAGCGGGGGGGAGAGAAACCGCAAACCTTCCATCCCTGATGTGAGGATTTTTCTCATCTAGGTGTGGTTCAGGCGTGGCGTCAACTCCTACAACCCTTGTGGCACCAGCTGGATCGAGATGATTGGTGAAATGCAGATGGTGGACGTGGGCTTAAACGACCAGGTGAGTCTCAAGGGCGGTGGGGGGGGCAGGTAGATTTTCCAAAGAAGTAACTGAAAATGCAACTGCATGTTGCTTCATTTGCACGTAGTTAAGCTAAGCATTTTTGCAGTTTCCACTCTCTGGTTATATCTGCTTCCCAACAACATCCTCCGGGAGAAAGCCGAGAGGTGGACAGGGTCATGGTTGGATATCCCTTCTGGAGGGCAGATGTGATGCTTCCTGTTCTCTTCTCTTCTCTTCCCCTCCCCTCCCTCCCTCCCTGTCTCTATCTCTTCCTCTCTTCCCCTTCCCTTCCTCCCTCCGTCTCTCTCTTCCTTTTCTCTCCTCCCCTTTCTTCCTTCCTCCTTCCCGCCCTTCCTCTGTCTCTGTCTCTCTTCCTCTCCTCTCTTCCTTTTTATTTTATATTTCCTTCTCTCTCTGCTCCTTTCCACTCCTCCTTATTTTATATTTCCTTCTCTCTCCTGTCCTTTTCTCTCCTCCTCATTTTATATTTCCTTCTCTCTCCTGTCCTCCTTCCTTCTTATTTTATATTTCCTTCTCTCCTTTCCTCTCCTCCTTATTTTATATTTCCTTCTCTCTCCTCCTTCCTTCTTATTTTATATTTCCTTCTCTCTCCTCTCCTGTCCTCTCCTCCTTATTTTATATTTCCTTCTCTCTCCTCTCCTTTCCTCTCCTTCTTATTTTATATTTCCTTCTCTCTCCTCTCCTCCTTTCTTCTTATTTAATATTTCCTTCTCTCTCCTCTCCTTTCCTCTCCTCCTTATTTTATATTTCCTTCTCTCTCATCTCCTCTCCTCCTTCCTTCTTATTTTATATTTCCTCCTCTCTCCTCTCCCCTCCCCTCCTTTTATCTTCCTTTCCTTTCCTCCCCATCTTCCCTCTTCCTTTCCTTTTCCCTCTATCTTCCCCTTCCGTTCTTTCATATCCATTTCCTCCCCTTCCTTTCCGACGCAGGTTTGGGGGATCAGCTGTGAGGACCGAGCGATCTACTTCCGTCAAGGCGTCACGCCAAGCGAGCTGAGCGGGAAAATGTGGAAAGCCATAGCCTGCAACCGAGAGAGCGACCGATCTCAAACCGGCAGCTCCACCAGCCTCCTTAGGTAAGTAACCGTTATCTGAAGCAGAGTACAGAACACTCAATGTTATAACCTTTTATTTTTTTGTCACGATGGTTCAGCAAAGTACTGCAGTTATTAAGTGAATTGCTGTCACTAAGCAAATCTTACTCCTCCCCCCCCCCCTTGACTTCGCTTGTTGGGAAGGTTGGGAATAAATGTAAGTCAAGGATTCTCCATAATAAAAAGGTAAAGGTTCCCCTCACACATATGTGCTAGTCGTTCCCGACTCTAGGGGGCGGTGCTCATCTCCGTTTCAAAGCCGAAGAGCCAGCGCTGTCCGATGACGTCTCTGTGGTCATGTGGCCAGCATGACTCAGCACCAAAGGCGCACGGAACGCTGTTCCCTTCCCACCAAAGGTGGTCCCTATTTTTCTACTTGCATTTTTTACCTGCTTTCGAACTGCTAGGTTGGCAGAAGCTGGGACAAGTCACGGGAGCTCACCCCGTTACACGGCAGTAGGGATTCGAACCGCTGAACTGCCGATCTTTCAATCGACAAGCTCAGCGTCTTAGCCACTAAACCCCTCATCCACAATAGATTGCATGTATTTGACAATGCAAGGAAAAAAAAAAACTTGGGGGGGGAAACATACAAACTGACTACAAGGTAATCCTCGATTTACAGCAGTTCCTTTAGTGAACATAAAGTTACGACAGCATACAGAGCGGGCTCTGCCTGCCATAGGTTCGCCATCACAGCTCTATTTGATAATGCAAGAAAAAAACAATTTTTTGTGGGGGTGAAAGACGTACAAACTCACCGGTCTTTCCATCCACCGCAACGTGGATAATGGAGAGTAAGAGTTTTTTCCCGAAGGCCATCACTCTGCTAAACAAATAATTCCATCAACACTGTCAAACTATTTACTGAATCTGCACTACTATTAATCTTCTCATAGTTCCCATCACCAATCTCTTTCCACTTATGACTGTATGACTGTAACTTGTTGCTGGCAATCCTTATGATTTATATTGATATATTGATCATCAATTGTGTTGTAAATGTTGTACCTTGATGAACGTATCTTTTCTTTTATGTACACTGAGAGCATATGCACCAAGACAAATTCCTTGTGTGTCCAATCACACTTTATTGGCCACACACTTGGCCAATAAAAATTCAATTCTATTCTGTTCTAAGATCTGTTTTTTTCCCCCTCTTCCGTCCGCAGCGCCGGTTGCTTCTTTACGGACGACATCAAAGAACAAAGCCCCTCCGTCTTCCAGAGCGATGGAGAGTCCCAAGCGGAGCCAGAATCGCTTGTGAACGATGCTCGTCTTCCAGGACCAGGTCCCGATGCCCCTAAGAGTCTCCATCCGATCCCGCAGCTGGATATGGACCCGTTAGCCACCGTTCTGGATGAAGCCGCCGGCGGATCAGATGGAGACCATCAAGCTGGCCCAGATAATAAAGCTCTTTCCGATCTGGACTCGCTTCCTCCCAAGCTTCAGTGGACCAACATCGACCTCAAAGAGGCCAGCAGGACGTCCAAAGCGACTGTGCTTGCCGAGACCGCCAGTTTGTCTTCCTTCTTGCCGGCTGGCGTCGAGGATCCTTTTGTGACCGACGATCTTCCCCTCTGGATTTGGGTCTCCAGCAGAGGCTGCCTTGTCGATTCCCAGAGCCCGCTCAAATGGTTCACCGCTCAGTCAGGTGGGTGGTTATAGCGGTAGCGATAGCGCTTAGGCTTATATGACGCTTCGTAGTGCTTTTGCAGCCCTCTGTAAGCGGTTTACAGAGTCAGCCTCTTGCCCCCAATAATCTGGGTCTTCGTTTTACCGACCTCTGAAGGATGGAAGGCTGAGTCAACTTTGAACCGGTTAGGATCGAACTCCTGGCTGTGGGCAGAGTCCATCCTGTAATACTGCCTTCTAACCACTGATGCAGTGATAGCTAACCTTTTTCTCATCATGTGCCGAAAGCGTGCGACAGTGCGTGCACATGTGGGCACCCATAATGCAATGCCCCCCCCCACGCATGTGCGCACAACCCCCACACACACTCCCCCGTGCATGTGCATGCGACCCCCCTACCCCCTGTTTTGGGTCTAGTAGGCCTCCCTGCAGCCTTCTGGGCCCAAAAACAGGCCATGGGGGGGACACGCCGATTCCCCTGTGCTCCCCCTGCCCCCCTGAGCATGTGCATGCGTCTTCCACTTGCGCCCCCCCCACCCCCCCGCGCATCTTAAAATCAGCTTGTTGTGTCTGCGCCTGCCAGAAAGTGACTTGGACAGTGAGGGGGAAGGGCCATCAGGACTTACCTCGGGAGCACCGGCTTCCCTGGCTCAGCTCCAGGAGCCAGAGGCAGGCCAGGTGGAAGAGATAACAAGGCCTCCGTCCCCTGACTTTGTTCCCCCCACCAGGCCACGCCTCCAGACCCAGCTGATGGCAATCAGGCCTGGCTGGACCCTAGGTTTCATAGGCGGGAGAGGCGGGAACAACAGAAGCAGGGATGGGGCAGGCCTAGGAAGTGCTGAGTCATGGAGCCATACCCCATAGGATATAAAAGCAGCGAGGGCTGCTATGCCTCTTCGTAGCAGGCAAATCAACTGCTTAAGTAGAGCTGAAGTACTGTTTGTTCCTGGGTGACTCATCGGCATCAAGGGAGATAACAGAGTCACTTGGCAGATGCTCACTAGTTTGCTGCCAGAGCTGATAGTGCCGGCTAATTAAGCCATCGCTGGGACGGAGGCGAGGGGGGACAGAACACAGCTGGCCGGCGGGAGGCATGCACGCATGTGCAGTGGAGATAAGCTGGGCGACGGCTCATGTGCCCGCAGAAAGGGCACCGCATGCCAGCTGTGTTACACATGCCGTAGGTTTGCCATTACGGTACTAATGTAATTTTAAAGTAAGCGCAAGGAGCAGTCGTAAATCAATTATTTTCAGGACCATCGTAAATGGTTGAAAGTTGAAAACTGGTTTGGGTTGTTTTTTTGTTGTTGTTGTTGTTTTGCTTGTTTTTAATCCTTATTACCATCTGCCACTCAAGAGTCATTTGGAATGGAGCGGGATAGAAATGCCAGCGATTCTTTAAAAACTGTTTCTAAGGAAAGAATCAGAAGAAATGCTTGATTGGGAATTCTCTCTCCCCCCCCCCCCCCCGTTTACAGCTTTAACCTCCTGCGCTCAATCCTTGGCGCTTTCCATCAGCCCCAGCCACACTGCCCAATGGAGGAAGCAAATCTTTCGCCAGCTGTCGGAAAGGACCCACCGAGAGTTGGACAACTTCAGACATTATGAACAGGCGGTGGAGCAGGTAAAGTAGAGGAAGGAAACGGGGTGTAACAGGGTTTTGGGCCCATCTCTAGGAGACTGCGAGTTCTAGTGCCGCCTTAGGCATGAAAGCCAGCTGGGTGACTTTGGGCCAATCACCAGGTGACTCTTGAGTTCTAGTGCCACCTTAGGCATGAAAGCCAGCTGGGTGACTTTGGGCCAATCACTAGGAGACTGTGAGTTCTAGTGCCGCCTTAGGCATGAAAGCCAGCTGGGTGACTTTGGGCCAATCACCAGGAGACTCTTGAGTTCTAGTCCCGCCTTAGGCATGAAAGCCAGCTGGGTGACTTTGGGCCAATCACTAGGAGACTCTTGAGTTCTAGTCCCGCCTTAGGCATGAAAGCCAGCTGGGTGACTTTGGGCCAATCACTAGGAGACTCTTGAGTTCTAGTCCCGCCTTAGGAATGAAAGCCAGCTGGGTGACTTTGGGCCAATCACTAGGAGACTGTGAGTTCTAGTCCCGCCTTAGGCATGAAAGCCAGCTGGGTGACTTTGGGCCAATCACCAGGAGACTCTTGAGTTCTAGTCCCGCCTTAGGCATGAAAGCCAACCGAGTGACTTTGGGCCGGTCCCTCTCTTTCTCAGCCCGACCCACCTTACAGGGTTGTTTTGAAGAAAATAGAAATAGAGGAAAATGTGTCGAATACATTCGCCGCTTTGAGTTATTCGTAAAAAGAATAAAGGCGGGATACCAATAAATATAAATCAACAAACAAGTGGCCCATGTTCCTTTCCCACCCACCCCCATCATTCTGCCTCCGATCTTTCAAATGCTGCTTCCTTCGATATAGAATTAATCCAAGAAGCCAGCTAGATTGAAAGGCGGCAGTGAGTTTTGCTCTTAGCTGATTCTGGTGGAATGATGGATTTTGTCTCTTCCAGTCCGTTTGGGTTAAAACCGGAACTTTGCAGTGGTGGAGAAGTTGGAAGCCCTACCGTTGGGTCGACGTGCAGGTGGCCCTGGAACAATTCACTGCGAACGACGGGACCCGGGACAGCATCCTCTTTGTCTACTACACGCACAACGAGGAAAAGAAGGTAGGCGTGTCCGAGCCGCGGGGGTTGAATTCGCACCCAGTTCTTGACTCCCCCGATTTGACACAAAAATGCACTTACGATCCCAGTTGGGAGCAGAACTGCCATGGCTAAGCAACGCAGCCGTTGAGTGAGTCAGCACATGACCTCGCCTATTTTACGCTGGCTGCTTGGCCGTGGTTGTGAAGCGAATCATGCCGTCGTTCAGCTTTTTTTTTTTAATTTGAATTTATATCCCGCCCTTCTCCGAAGACTCAGGGCGGCTTACACTATGTCAAGCAATAGACTTTATCCATTTGTATATTAAGTCAACTTATTGCCCCCAACAATCTGGGTCCTCATTTTACCTACCTTATAAAGGATGGAAGGCTGAGTCAACCTTGGGCCTGGTGGGGCTTGAACCTGCAGTAATTGCAAGCAGCTGCTGTTAATAAGAGACTGTCTTACCAGTCTGAGCCACCAGAGGCCCTTCTTCCATGGACTTTGCTTGTTGGAAGCTAGCTGGGAAAGTGTCGTGTCCCACTCCTCCGCTGACGGCCGGGTCAGGGAAATCCGAATCAGGTGTGCCTCTGCAGCTCTGCCAAAGTCCTAGCAAAGTCCTCAGGGCAGGCAGGAGACCAGAAAGTGACTTCAGCAAGATATGTTTAGACTTTGCCTGACTCAGAGAATGCCAGAAAGCAGGTCCTTTATATAGGCCATGGGGTGTGGCTCCACGACTCAGCACTTATCCAGGCCTGCCCCTCCCTTCCTTCTGTTGCCTCCGCTTATCAAGTCTTCTGACGCGAGGGTCACTCCAGTCTGCAGCTGTTGGCAATTGACCTCCCTCAGGCTCACATGCTGTGGAGGAGGGGGAGGGGTCTAGTTACTCCGTTTGCCTGGGCATGGAGCCAGAGCTGAGGGCTGGAGATACTTCCTCCTCTTCAGCCTGTCTGGGCATGGAGCCAGGGCTGGGGCCGGGAGGCATACTAGGACATTCCTCCGTGTTCGGAAGCAGATAAGAAGGCCCCGGCTGTGGTGAGATCGGAGGAGACACAACAGAAAGTTTAAGAGATTAACCGAGTTGGGAGGGACCTTGTAGGTCATCTAGTCCAACCAGGGTGGTCATGTGACCCTCCACCCCCCGCATGCTGCTGCTGCAACGGTTGAAAACTCACGGCATAGGAGCAGACCATTTTTTTAAAATCGTTGCAGCTTTTAGCATTGCTTGTAAATTTTCCGATCTGTCTTCTGAAAAATTAAGTAGGGATGGAATGAAGATTCTATCATGAAAAGCAATGGGATTACGGCAAAAACGGAAAAAACATCTCAGAAATTTTGCAATGAAAAAACCATGAAACTTTGATTCTGTTTTTGCTGATTAGATAACGTTTATTGCTATAGACATGGTTGTGCAGAAGTAAAAAAAAAAAAACCTGAGGTTGTAACGTTACCTTTTACTGTGCTAAAGAGAGTTGGAAATCGGTGCCTTTTTTCGTTCTTTTTTCTTATTTTCTCTCTCTTTTTTTTTCTTTTTCCCCTTCCCGCCTCCTAGTTTTCGATTACTTTTTAAAATTTCTCTTTGTATTTTATATATTGATAAACTAATAAAAAGGCATCCAAAAATGTCTCGGAAATAAACAAACAACAGCCAGGGGCCTTGAAATGGGCACATTTCAGAAACGAAATCGCTTCTGAAATGTGATTTCAAAAAACGTCCGCTAGAGAGCAGCATTGCTAAGCAGAAACCTTGCGGTGTTCAAAATGAAGCGCGGAACACATTTTAAGCACCTTTGCGTTATCCTTCTACTTCATCGGGTACCAAACTGAACTCAAGGACACCTCTGCATTGTTCCTATGGCAACCATAGGAAAATGGTTTCCCCCTGCATTTTCTGAGGTATCTTCCTTTCTCACTCTAGCCTATAGCTTGGATAGTCCCAAGTTTTTAACCAAGCCAAATTCTACTTAGCCGCTAGAGAAAGGCAATTTGGGAACCCTAAAAAGCAGGAAGCAGAGTCTTGGTCCTGGCAAATACCCCTTTTATTTACACGACTGTGAATTCTTTTCATTCACAGTCAGCAAGGCCTGTCCAAACAGTTTTTCAAAGGAATATTTATCAACACAGACCTTATCTCGCTTGGCAAGCTGCCATGTCAATAGTTTCCAAACGCAGTGCAAGGCCAAACTTGGGACAGACTCTCTGGGATTCACAGACAAATCTTCCCACTCTTGAAACTACCGAACAAGTGAATTGTTTCCTGCAAAAGCCCCCTCCCCGTTCACTCCTCTTTTCTTTCCTAGGGGAGGGGCTAATCACCTCCAAGGTGTGGCTTTACTCCCAAGTCGACCCTGCTTTCTTAGTTGTTCTTGACTTCTGGCAGCTCTGCTCATGCACACACTGGGAACAGGCTCCAGCTGTTCCTCTGCCTCACTACTGTCTATCTTCCTCTCTGCCTCCGACGCAGAGCCCTCATCCGGGCTTTCAGGAGTGTCGTGTCCCACTCCTCCTCTGACAGCCGGGTCTGGGAAGTCTGTATCAAGCGTGGCCACGAAGCCTCTGCAGCTTTGCCAAATTCCTGTCAGCGTTCTCAGGGCAGGCAGGAATCCAAGGTGTGACTTCAGCAACCAGATGAGACTTTGCCTGACTCAAGGAATGCCAAAAAGCAGATCCTTTATATAGGCCATAGGGTGTGGCTCCATGACTCAGCACTTATCCAGGCCTGCCCCTCCCTTCCTTTTGCTGATGTCGCCTCTCCATTCTCCGGAAGCGGGGATCTGTCCACTTTTCGTCCTCCTGCTCAGCTGCCGGCAATTCTAGCTCATGGCTGGCTTCATGCTCACACGCTGTAGGAGGGAGGTTTGTTTGCTCAATCTGTCCGGGCATGGTGCCAGGGCTGGGGGCTGGAGGCATGCCAAGCCATTCTTCTTCACTATCAGTCTCTGGCTCAGATAGCAGGAGATGGGAGGGGCCCGGCTGAGGAGAGGAGGGCGGGCGGGCGAGGCACAACAAGGAGTCCCCAGGACTGGCCCATATTCCTCCCCAACCTCCTCACTGTCTGACTCTGCTGTCAACTCTACCGGCAACCGGCAGGCCACAACAGCCTGGTGAACTGTGAAACTTTTTTGCTTACAGACCTAAAAGCGGTATTTCTCAACCTGGCCAGCTTTAAGATGCGTGGACTTCAACTCCCAGAATTCCCCGGCCGAGCATTTGCTAAACTGTAGCCCGGTGCTTCCCATGTTCCATATTTTTTAAAACTCTACTCCCTTAAGTTGAAGATCTGATTCTGACATGTTCTCTGTGTTCCCCAGTACATCCACATGTTCCTCAACGAAGTCACCATCCTAGTTGAGATTCTGAATGAGGCCAAACATTCTTTCGCGCTCTATACGCCGGAGAGGACTAAGCAACGGTGGCCCGTCCGTCTAGCTACGAGCACCGAACAGGAAATGCACGATTGGGTATGTTTAGAGATGCTTTCCAAAACTGGTCAAATACAGAATAGAATAGAATAGAATAGAATAGAATAGAATAGAATAGAATAGAATAGAATAGAATAGAATAGAATAGAATAGAGAAAAAATGAAATGGAATTAAAAGAAAAGAATAGAATAGAATAGAATAGAATAGAATAGAATAGAATAGAATATAGATTAAAATAGAATATAGATTAGAATAAAATAGAATATAGATTAGAATAAAATAGAGTAGAGTAGAATAGAATGTAGAGTAGAATAGAATAGAATAGAGAAAAAATGGAATAGAATAGAATAGAATAGAATAGAATAGAATAGAATAGAATAGAATAGAATAGAAAAAAAATGGAATGGAATTAGAATAGAATAGAATAGAATAGAATAGAATAGAATAGAATAGAATAGAATAGAATAGAATAGAATAGAATAGAATAGAATAGAATAGAATTCTTTATTGGCCAAGTGTGATTGGACACACAAGGAATTTGTCCTTGGTGCATACGCTCTCAGTGTACATAAAAAGACAAGATACCTTCATCAAGAATCGTAAGGTACAACACTTAATGATAGTCATAGGGTACAAATAAGCAATCAGGAAACAATATCAATATAAATCGTAAGGATACAAGCAACAAAGTTACAGTCATACAGTCATAAGTGGAAGGAGATGGGTGGTGGGAAAGATGAGAAGACTAGTAGAAAACTAATTCTAGTAGGACTGACGTACTGCCCCAAAAGAGAATGCAAGTTGCTGGGTTTGGATTTAATTGGTTGGCTGAGCCCAGACCTGACCTCGATAAACCATGATTGGTGGCTTAGCCCAAGTTGTAGAGTCACATAGCGAGGGTTTGTTTATCAAACTATGGTTTAGAAGGAGATAAAATTGTGCTTGAAATGGGATCTTCCTCCAGCCGTTTCGGGAATAATACGGTTCTCAAGATGGTGAGTGAAGCATGGGTGGGCCAGGGGTGGTATTCACTTACCTTCATTCCTGGTCCGCAAATGTGAGTGCATGTGTGCTAGCTTCACTCGCATGCGCCACCTCTGCACATGTGCAGAGCCTCCTGCCCATGCACAGAGCGTCAAAAACAGGACGTAATGACATCCGGGTGGAGCCTTCTGCAGCCGCCGCTACGGGTTCGGCCAAATCTGATAGAACTGGCTGAATACCACCACAGGGGTGGGTCCTGGACCAACAACATCCAATAGAAGGATGGGAAGTTGGTGAGACTGGTTTGGTCTTCCAGAAAGAGTAGGAAGTGTGGAGTACTTGTTGGTCTCTGAGCTTAGTTGTTTTCTTGTAGACGTTTCTTTCCCAAACAAGGTAACATCATCAGTGCTCGAAGGGATTTGCTCTTGACACTCAGACAAATTAGCTATCAACAGGCACACAGAGATAAATAACATCTACATACCTGTTCTGACCAAGGCTTCCTGAGACAGTAGCAATCACAAGATTAGTCCCAAAAGCCCTCTTTTTATTTCAAGGGCTGTGAATTCTGTTCATTCCCAGCCCGTCATGAGTCACAAATAGTTTGTAAAAAGTCCGAGAGAAGTCTGCCACAGTCCTTTGGGATGAGGCTGATAAGCACCCACCTTTATCTCCCTTGACACACTGCCAAAGACCTATTTGGCCATTAGCTTTGCAAGGCCACACGGAGCACAGAGTCAAAACGGAGCTTCAGAATTTAAACCGAACAAAGTTGCTTCCTGCAAAGGCTCACGTGCCTTTGCTCCTCCTCTATGTCTTATGGGAGGGGCCAATCATCTCCAAGCCCTACTCCCGAGTTTTCACTTTTGTTTTAACTGTTCTTGCCTTCTGGCAACGCTGCGCATGCGTGCACTGGGAACAGGCTCCCCCTGTTCCTCTGCCTCGCTGATGTCCGACTCTGGAGGCTCCGGAGTCAGCACATAACTCCCAGATGGCCCTGGCCCAATCTCTGCCTTCGATGTAGAGCCCTCGTCCAAGCCTTCCCCAGACTCCAGGACTGGCCCATGTTCCTCCCCAGCCTCCTCACTGTCCGACTCTTCTGCCAGCTCCGCAGTCCGCCAGCAGACCACAACAATACCATTCAAAAGAGACAAGCACAAAGCCAAAAAATAAAGAAACAAGACCAAAATTTCTCCTCCCCAGCAAGCAACATCCAGATGAGCAGATATTAATACCAGGATTAACACTAGATTAGCAATCAAGAGGTAAACCATTACCCTAATCAAGGAACCACCAACTCAGACAAACAACCGTATAGTAAACAACAGCCTAGTCAAGGAACCACCAAGAAAATTCCCACCAATACTGACAATTATATATAAACACAGAGCAAACCCCTTACTGGCACTGATGTTGTTACTTAGCTGGGTAATGGAACGTCTGCAAGAAAGCCACCAAGCTCAGAGAGCACCAAAATGACTCCACAATTCAATCTTGAGCTACTAATATCCTCATCTAAGGTTAGGAAGTGTTTGAACCATGCCTATCTCTTTCCCAATTCCTTTTGTGCCTCCCAGCTAGCACTACTCAACATGTCTTGTTGTGAGGGCCGGCAGCTCCAGGGCCCTCCTTCTCCTGAAGCCATCTGGTCGCTGACTTGCAAAGGCGACATCTTTGTGAGCGAGCCTAGCCCTGACCTGGAGGCCCTAACACACCCGATGCCTTGTGATCAAATGTGAGTAACCTGACCTCAAACCTGCTCTGACCCAGGCTTCCCAAGAGCACGGAGCAGACTCCTCGTCCCGACAAAAACCCCTTTTTATTAAGTTACTGTGAATTCCTCTCATTCAGCTCCAGCAAAGACTTTCAAGGGGGAATTTACAGTCACAGACCTTGGAGAGCTGCCAGGTCGATATCTTCAAAACTTGGCAAGGAGTCTCAGAGTCACGAACCAATTAAGCGAACTATTTGTCTCCTGCAAACTCCATTCCCCTTTCATTCCTCTTTTATTTCCTCTGAGAGGGCCCATTCATCATCCACCTGTGGCCTTACTCCCAAGTCGACCCTTGTTCTTTTGCTGATCCCTCCTCCTGGTAACTCTGCACATGCGCACACTGGGAACAGGCTCCAGCTGTTCGTCTGCCTCACTCATGTCTGCCTCTGAATGCAGTTGATAACTGGCACACGGCCCTGGCCCTCTCTCTGCCTCTGATGCAGAGCCCTCATCAGAGCCTTCCCCGGACTCCATGACTGGCCCATGTTCCTCCCCAACCCCCGCACTGTCCAAATCTCTGCTGGTGGGCCACAACAAAATCTCCCTTGCTAAATAAAATGATTTTGGAACCGAGAACAATATCTCTCTTTTGGAGAACTCTAGCACGGTATGATGGGATGGAGATGAACCAAGGGACAGGTGTCAGAGTAATGATTTAAGAGCTGATCAGCTGCTACGATGATGTAATACTGGGAATGAGTCAGCAAGGTTTTTGGGCTGATATCACTTTAAGAGCCTGTACTAAGAAGAGGCCCTGTTGGGACCTATCTCTCTCTCCGTGTGTGTGCTTCCGTGCTGTAGTTGCTGATTGCTGTTTGTTTGAGGTCTGACTAAAGTACATGTATGTATATATTCTTTGTGGATAAAAACCACTATTTAAAAATATAAACCTCTGTTTACTGTATTTGCTCCTGAGTTGTCTCACATAGTCACACTGTGCGCACAACGGGGATTAAAATGAGTGGACCATTCTGCTCGTAGGTTTTGGCGCCAAGTCGGGGGACATCTTCGCCTGATTGAATGCAACAGCGATGGCATTGTGTGGGGAGTGGGTTATGACCACACCGCCTGGATTTACACTGGGGGTTACGGAGGAAGTTTTTTGTCAGGTAAGAAACCTCCCTTCCAGCCAATCCTCCTTCAGCTGAACATTGGGAGGGAGTCCCTGCCAATTTTACGAGAACATCTGTCTCTCTCTCTCTCTCTCTCTCTCTCTCTCTCTCTCTCTCTCTCTCCCAGAACAGTTGTTTTTCAATCTCAGCCATTTTAAGGTATGTGGACTTCAACTCCCAGAATTCATGTTGGCTGGGGAATTCTGGGAGTTGAAGCCCTCCTGGATTAATTTATCAGGGTGCTGTGCTTCAACCGCCCTGTTCATTTGCTATAATTCAGGGCATTGCGTTAATACTTTTGAGTTTTTAGGTGGATCTTTCAACCGTGAGTCCATAAAACAAGAAAGGAAAATGAAATAGAGGGATAATCGTCATGGCTTTGTCTTAAAACAGCTTTGGCAGGCAGCCCTGAGAACATCCATCCACAGACAGACATCAAGAGCATCTATATTTATGAAAATCAGCGGTGGAATCCTGTCACGGGCTACAGTAACAGGTAGGAAAAGCAGACAGGTAAAACATTCTGGTTTTGCTAGCCTGTTGCGGCAAGAATTATGCTACCTGGTCATTTCCATCATCATCATCATCATCATCATCCTCTTTTTAATAATCCCCTAATCCCTTGCAAAAGGATGCGGTGGCTCAGGGGCTAAGACAGCTGAGCTTGATTGAAAGGTTGGCAGTTCGCCGGTTCGGATCCCTAGTGCCACATCACAGGGTGAGCTCCCGTGACTTGTCCCAGCTTCTGCCAACCTATAGTTCGAAAGCATGTAAGAAATGCAAGTAGAAAAATAGGGACCACTTTGGTGGGAAGATAACAGCGTTTCGTGCGCCTTTGGCGTTGAGTCATGCCGGCCACATGACCACGGAGACGTCTTCGGACAGCGTTGGCTCTTCTTCGGCTTTGAAACGGAGATGAGCACCGCCCCCTAGAGTCGGGAACGACTAGCACAGATGTGCGAGGGGAACCTTTACCTTTATAATCCCTTGCGGGGTGGAGTCTGGGAAACTGAATGGAGCTGAGTGTTTTACTGGCCGGATGCTGTTCCTGTTACCAATGCTGAGTTTTATTCAGCTTACAAGAAATACACAAGTGAGAGCTGTCGGGCATCATGAATGGATTGATAACATCGATTACTCTTAATTGAGAACTTAATCTAGTCCAGAATAGAAAGTGATACAACCTGGTTGAGTATTAGGAAGAGTTTCTAGACTATAGAAGCTGAGTGTTTATTGGCCGGATGCCCTTCCGGTCGCCAATGCCAATAGCCGATATATTCTCATTGTGCCCAGAGAGAGAGAGAGAAATATCTGCCTCTACCTAGGATCGAACTCACAGCCTCCTGATTGTGAGGCGAGAGCTCCACCTCTAGGCCACTGGTCATTTTCATGTACTAACCTGGTCATTTTCATGTGCTAAAAAAATGAACGTCTCTCAATTTGCTTTTTTTTTTTTTTTTTGCAAATGCCCTTAACCAACAAGGCAGATTTGCTGAATCTTGTGCCTGTTTGCCTTAATAGAGGCCTGCCCACCGACCGGTATATGTGGAGCGATGCGTCTGGGTTACGCGAATGCACCAAGGCTAACACCAAGACCCCATCACCGCAGTGGTCTTGGGTAAGTGGACTTGCTCTGTGGCCCTTGGTACCGACAAAGGAGAATATTTATAGCTCAGGGTTGAACCGAGGGATCCTTGGTGCTCTTTGAGCTGGGTTGTTTTCCTTGCCGACGTTTCATGACCCCATTAGGTAACATCATCAGTCCTAGAAGGAAGCGGGGTATGCGGCGAGGAGGAAGAGGACAATGACTGTGGGATCCTTGGTGCTCTCTGAGCTTGGTTGTGTTTAGGCAGACGTTTCATGACCCCATTAGGTAACATCATCAGTCCTAGAAGGAAGCGGGGTATGCGGCGAGGAGGAAGAGGACAATGACTGTGGGATCCTTGGTGCTCTCTGAGCTTGGTTGTGTTTAGGCAGACGTTTCATGACCCATCTAAGTAACATCATCAGTGCTAGAAGGGAGCGGGACTTGTGGAGAGGAGGGAGGAGAGGAGGAGGAGGAGGATAATGGCTGTGGGAACTTGATGCTCTCATTTCATGACCCAACTGGGTAACATCATCAGTGCTAGAAGGAAGGGGATTTGTGGAGAGGAGGAGGAGGAGGAGGATAATGGCTGTGGGAACCTTGATCTCTCATTTCATGACCCAACTAGGTAACATCATCCGTGTTAGAAGGGAGTGGGGTTTGCTCTCCGTTTATATTCTAGTGCCCTGATGGTGAACCTATGGCACGCGTTATTATTATTTTTTTTGGCAGGGATTCCAGAGCCAGGCAGGGGAATAAAATTCCGTTCTGTTATTTTTTTTTCCTTTTGTCTCTGCCACGCAGGTGTCCGACTGGGCCATCGATTTCAGCGTTTCGGGCGGGACCGACCGAGAAGGTTGGCAGTACGCGGCAGACTTTCCCGCGTAAGGATGTTGGTTTTTAAGAAGAGATTGGGCAACCCTCGGTCTGAAAACGTTGACAGGGGTTTCCCGCTTGAGCAGGGGGTTGGACTAGAAGACCTCCGAGGTCCCTTCCAAACTTTGGTTATTCTGTTCCTCTCTGTTCCAACAGGTCTTATCACAGCTACAAAACAATGAAGGACTTTGTGCGCCGGAGATGCTGGGCCAGGTAACCTATGTCACCTTTTGCAGGTCCATTAAAAGCATGGTTACCCACCCGCCCCGGTCCCCTCTTGGTTTGCAGGGAACTCCTTGTTCCTTTCTCTTGGTTGTTGTTTCTTTAAAACTTCGGATGCCATTCCAAACACAACGTTTGCTTTGGCTGATAAATGAGGCGGCCGATAAAAGATAAGTCGATAAGACCTCCCAACCAGCTTTTCCTTCGCTGGGCCTTTTACGCCTCATTTGGAAAGCAGTTTTTAACCTCAGCGAGCGCCACGTTCGCGGAAAAAAAAGGCCCTAAAACTAAAGCCGCTGTTGAACTTGTTTACATTTTTGCACCAAGTTGTGTTTTGTTTGGATCGGGGCTTTGCTGAATAAACGGCAAGATAGACATCATAGCTCGTTTTGTTCTTTCATTCACTAAGAGGCTGTTTACGAGAGTCCGTGTGGAATGTTTGTCTGAAATAAGCCAATAAGTGATTTAGCCAGGGTGCGATTGGCTGAGGGCCATTCCTTAAGTTTCGATAGAAGAGCGTATTTGTAGCTTGGGGTTGACCTGATGAGGGGTCCTTGGCGCTCTCTGAGCTTGGGGGTTTCCTTGCAGATGTTTCATGACCCAACTAGGTAACACCATCAGTGCTAGAAAGGAGTGCTTTTGTGGATGGAGAAGGAGAAGAGGAAGAGAAAGGAGGAGGAGAAGGAAGAGGAAGAAAAGGAGGAGAGGAAAAGGAGAGGAAGAGAAGGGGAGGAAGAGGACTGGAGGAAGGGGACTACGGGGTCCTTGGTGGTCTCTGAGCTTGGTGGTTTCCTTGCAGGTGTTTCATGACCCAACTAGGTAACACCATCAGTGTTAGAAGGGAGTGGGGTTTGTGGGGAAGAGGAGGAGTGAGAAAGAGAAGGAAGAGGGGAAGAAGTAGAAAGGAGGAGGAGGAAGAAGAAAAGACAGGAGGAGGAAGGGGAGGAGGACTGTAGGGTCTTTATTGATTCCTGAGCTTGGTGGTTTTCTCGCAGACGTTTCATGACCCAACTAGGTAACACCATCAGTGCTAGAAGGGAGTGGGGTTTGCGAGAAGGAGGAAGGCGACAACTTTTGGGGTCCTTGTTGCTCTCTGAGCTTGGTGATCTCCTTGCAGACGTTTCACGACCCAACTAAGTAACATCATCAGGGCTGAAAATGTGCCTCACATCCTCTCTTTCTTTCTTTTTTTTCTCCAGAAAATGTAAAATTGTCACAAGTGGGCCCTGGCTGGAAGGGCCTGCAATCGCTTTGCGGGATGTTTCTATCATGTCGCAACCTCCTGGGTCGAAGGAAGAGTTTGTTCCCCTTTGGGCCATCAGCGACAAGGGAGACGTGCTATGCCGGCTGCAAGTCACACCCCAAAACCCAGCGGTAAAAACTTTTCTCCTCTTTGACATATTGCCAACAAGGTATTTGAATCTCCCAAGGATCCCTTCCTTAACTCCCACGAAAATATTTTGGAGATCGTATTGGAGGAAGCTCAGTTTCCATCTAAGCAACATTTGCGTTATGTCTGTGTCTTCAGTCCAGGTAGTCCTCTACTTATGACCACCGTTGAGCCCAAAATTTAGGTCGCTATGTGAAACATTTGTTAAAGGAGTTTTGGCCCATTTTGCGACCTTCCTTGACACAGTCGTTAAGGGATTCCTTGCAGTTGTTCAAGTGAGTCACACGGTTGTTGAGCGAATCTGGCTTCCCCGTTGAGTTTGCTGATCAGAAGGTCACAAAAGGGGATCCACACAGCAACCGTCGTAAATAGGAGTCAGTTCCCAAAGCACCCGAATTTTGATCACGTGAACAGGGGGAATGCGTGAAAAACGGTCATAAGCGTGAAAAACGGTCGTAAGTCACTTTTTTTCAGTGGCCGTTCTAACTTTGGCCAGTCATTAAATCGATTGTTGTAAA
Source organism: Ahaetulla prasina (assembly GCF_028640845.1). Taxonomy (NCBI): domain Eukaryota; kingdom Metazoa; phylum Chordata; class Lepidosauria; order Squamata; family Colubridae; genus Ahaetulla; species Ahaetulla prasina. The sequence continues at coordinate 18,102,078 of NC_080552.1, read as the reverse complement.
TCAAGGACTACCTGTAATATGATTCTGCTCTTGTAGTTTACGTTTTCTAGTCCTGACTCATCTTTATGACGGTTACAGAATCGTGGGAACTCCTTTTGGAGACCTTTTGACAAGGAATGTCCATGGAGAAGCCAAATTCACTTAACAACCGTGTCCCTAACTTAACACCTGCACGGATTCACTAAACAACTGTAGCAAGAAAGGCCATCAAATGGGGCAAACCTCACTTAATAACCGTCTCGCTTAGCAACGGAAATGTTGGGCTCAGTTGTGGCCATAAGTCGAGGACTATCTGTATAGTCTTGATGTCTCACCAGAGTCTTCAACTTCAGGGCGCTACAGCTTTGGGCGCAGGTTGCGCGACCCAAAGAAGGGATGGGAAGGGATGGAGATAGAAGTTCACCTCTTGAAGGTCTCCAAGACTCACAAAAGGTTTTCTCTTCCCAACAGGGCACCTCCTGGCTGCATGTGGGAACAGACCAACCCTTCGTTTCGGTCACCATAGGAATGTTTCACCAAGTCTGGGCCGTCGCCCAAGATGGCTCGGCATTCTGTCGCGGTTCCGTGTCTTCCAAAAAACCAGAAGGTGAGTTTTTAGCCAGTCAAAAGTGAAGGGATGGAAACGAATCAAAGAGAGAAGCAACTTTAGAACTAAGAAGAAATTTCCTGACGGTGGGAACAATTAACCAGTTGAATAAATTGCCTCCAGATGCTGAGGGGGCTCCAATACTGGAGGTTTTTAAGAGACTGAACCACCATTTGTCTGAAATGGTATACGGTTTTGTGCCTGAGCAGAGGGTTGGACTAGAAAATCTCCAAGGTCCCTTTCTTCTATTCTATCCTATTCTATCCTATCCTACCCTTCCCTACCCTACCCTACTCTACTTTACTCTACTCTACTCTACTCTACTTTTTTTTAATTATTATTTGCATTTATATCCCACCCTTCTTCGAAGACTCAGGGCGGCTTACATTGTGTAAGGCAATAGTCTCATCCTATTTGTATATTTATATACAAAGTCAGCTTATTGCCCCCCCAACAATCTGGGTCCTCATTTTACCTACCTTATAAAGGATGGAAGGCTGAGTCAACCTTGGGCCTGGTGGGACTTGAACCTTGCAGTAATTGCAAGCAGCTGCTGTTAATAACAGACTGTTTTAACAGTCTGAGCCACTCAAGGACCCTATTTGACTTTACTCTACTCTACTCTTATTATATTCTATTCTTATTCTATTCTACTCTTATTCTACTCTCCTCTTATTCTACTCTACTCTACTCTACTCTTCATTCCTATATCCTATCCTATTGTATTGTATTGTATTCTATTCTACTATTCTACTCAACTCTTATTCTGCTATTCTATTCTACTCTGCTCTTTTTCTATTATTCTATTCTACTCTACTCTTTTTCTACTATTCTATTCTATTCTATTCCAATCTACTGTTTTATTCTATTCTACTCTACTCTTATTATTCTGTTCTGTTCTGTTCTTTTTCTGTTCTGTTCTATCCCATCCCATCCCGAAAAGATCAAGCAGTTTGCCAACTCTGGTTTCCTGAGCATCTAATGCTCAGCCAGGCCCAAAGTCGCCCAGCCGGTTTTCATACCTAAGGTAGACTTAAAACTCACCGTCTCCAGGTTCTTTTTTAACCCAGCCTCTTAACCACAACATCAAACTGACACAACCCACAATTCCTGCTGTGTTTTGAACCAGTCACATTTAAGTTAGAAGACGGAAGTTGTGTTGTTGGTAATTTTTTAAGGGACAAAGTAAATGCTTTTAAGTTCCCCACCAGTTAAAAGAGGGGAAAGGATTACTTTTTCCCCCTTGCACAAAGGGTTAAAAGCCCAAATCAGGATTTTTCAGCCTTGGCCCGTTAAATCCCACCCGACAAAATCGAAAACGTTGGCCTCACACAACGTGGCGACCGTTGGACCTAGTCCAAGCAGCCTGCCCATTGCTAAAATCGGCCGCCTCGAACAAGTCAAGTTTGCATTTCAGTGGCTGCCTTAATTCGACAAATTCAAATAAAATAACAAGGAAGGAAATTATTCTTGTTCATTTTATTTCTTGCTGGTTTTCTGGGAATATCCAGGCGAATGCTGGTACCACGTTCCTTCGCCTCCGAAGCAGAAATTAAAGCAAGTTTCCGTGGGACGGACGGCTGTGCTAGCCGTGGATAAAAACGGTGAGGAGAGAATTCTGGTTGGTTTTTTTTTGTTTTTTTTTAAAAAGGCAGTTTTGGGGGGGGGAAAGAAAATTCTGATTTCTTTGATTGGCTGGTCGGTTGTGTAAGTGCTCCATTGCAAAGGAAGTACAATGACATCATTAAAATCACCGAACAATCCCTAATTGTTTGCGGTGAGCTATTGAACTGTGAACCGTTCGTTCATTAGCAATTGTTAACGGGTTATAATAGCACTGAAAAAAAAGGGACTTATGGGCCAGTCCCAGGGATGGGCTGCGGGGGGTTCACAGTGGTTCGGGAGAACCTCTAGCTAAGATTCTGTGCCGTTCGGAGAACCCCCAAATCCCACTCCTGGCTGGACCCGCCCACCCCATCCCTCCTTTTCCAGGAGTCCCCACATGATCCATTTTGGATGCAGATAAGTGCAGGGTGCGCGCAGAGACTCGGGGAGGGTGAAAAACGGGCCTACTGGAAGTTTGGGAAGGACCTCCAGAGCCTGGGGAGGCTGTTTTCGCCCTCCCGGAGGCTCAAGAAAAGCCTCCGGAGCCCGGGGAGGGCAAAAACGCCTCCCCACCAACCATGGTGCAGGAGGCCGGCTAGGCCACACTCACCATGGCCACGCCCATGCAGCAACCGGGCAGAGAATCCCTTGCTAAAAATTTTGAAGCCCACCCCTGGCCAGTCCTCATACTTATGACCAACACCACATCCCCACAGTCACACGATCAAAAGCCTGGGGCTTTGTAATTGGCGTGTGTTTACAATGGTTGCAATGCCCGCAGGATCTTCCTAGCCAGCTTCCGACAAACCAAATCAACGGAGAAAGCTGGATTCATTTCATGACGGCATGATTTACTTAATAACTGCCAGCGATTCCCTTAACTGTGGCAAAAAAAAAAAAAGAAGGCTCATAACACGAGTCCTTTAACAACTGCCTTGCTTAGCAATGAAAATTAATTTTGTTCATAAATTGAGGATTACCTGTGCTGGATTAATTGACCCAGCTCTTCTCTGTCTACAAAGACATATGAGGAATAAGATAACCGACAGGTATATGAGTTTATTTCTTGCTTGGTCTGAAATTTCTCAACGCCGTTTCGTCTGTTATTAGGTAATCTGTGGTTTCGTGCTGGAATCACGCCGAGTTACCCTCAAGGATCTAGTTGGGATCACATTTCTAACAACGTCCGGAAAGTTTCTGTTGGACCTTTGGATCAGGTGGGGCCGTAGCGGAAAAATATCTCTTTTAAGAATTTAAGCCAGTGTTTCTCAACCTTAATCACTTTAAGATGAGTGGACTTCAATTCCCAGAATTCTGGGAGTTGAAGTCCACTCATCTTAAAGTGATTAAGGTTGAGAAACAATGATCTGAGATGTGCTGTCTTGGGTGGGACACCTGCCCATCACAGCCAGTTGTCCATTCTGACATTTGGCCAACCAACTGCACAAGGAAGGTCACCTTCAACATAGAACAGGGGTCTGCAAACTTGGCTCTTTTAAGACTTGTGGACTCCAACTCCCAGAGTTTCTCAGCAAGCTTTGTTGGCTGAGGAACTCTGGGAGTTGAAGTCCACAAGTCTTAAAAGAGCCAAGTTTGCAGACCCCTGACCTTCATATGTTCAAAACATATGAAGAACGGTTGCAGGAACTGGGTATGTCTAGTTTAATAAAAAGAAGGACTAGGGGAGACATGATAGCTGTGTTCCAATATCTCAGGGGTTGCCACAAAGAAGAGGGAGTCGGGCTGTTCTCCAAAGCACCTGAGGGTAGAACAAGAAGCAATGGGTGGAAACTGATCAAGGAAAGAAGCAACTTAGAACTAAGGAGAAATTTCCTGACAGTGAGAACAATTAATAAGTGGAACGACTTGCCTGCAGAAGTTGTGAATGCTCCAACACTGGAAGTTTTTAAGAAAATGTTGGATAACCATCTGACTGAGATGGTGTAGGGTTCCTGCCTAGGCAGGGGGTTGGACTAGAAGGCCTCCAAGGTCCCTTCCAACTCTGTTGTTATGTTATGTTATGTTAAGATGGCCTCTCGTTTAGAGTCCCATTCCTGGAGCCCTTGATCTTCCACAACCTCCATAAATTGATCGAATCCTTCTTTGGAGCCAGCCAAGCTGGTAGCCAGCCCCACAATTTCAAACTTCGCTTACGTGTTTTGCAAAGAAAAGAAATTATATTTTGTCTGTCCTAATTCTTCAGCTCTGTCGAGTGACCTTAGTTCTAGTATTTTGGGGGAATTAGCTGCATCTGGTCCCCGTTATCCACACTGTGCATAATTTCGTATACCTCAAAGATGTCCCCTCTCAGTCACCTCCTTTTTCGACTAAAACAACCCCCAAATGTCGCAAATTTTCCTCATAGTTGACCTCCTCTAAACCTTCTCAGGCTCTTTGGAGATATGGTGACCAGAGTAATTAACAAATTAACAGAGTTGGAAGCAGGGGTGAAATGCTACCAGTTTGCTCCAGTTCGGGCGAACCGGTAGTAAAAAAAAAAATGCTTTAAAAATGTAAAAAAAAAGGTTCCGACAATCACGCAGCACAGCTGTGATCATCGGAAACTTTTTTTTTACTTTTTAAAAGCATTTTTTTACTATCTGTCTGGGCGAATAGAGAGTAATAAATGCTTTAAAAACTAAAAAAAAAAAAGTTGTCCACCCAGTCACATGATCCCACCACCACCAAGCCACACCCACCAAGCCACGCCCACAGAACCGGTAGCAACAAATTTTGCATTTCACCACTGGTTGGAAGGGACCCTGTAGGTCATCTAGTCCAACCCACCCACCCACCCAAGCAGGAGACCATTTCTGACAATAATTCCAGACAGATCTTTTCTTCACAACTGAAGGGAATGAACCCAAAAGTGCTTTTCAAAAGGCAACTGGATTTTCTTGGGGTTCCCCCCCCCCCTTGAAGACATTTCGCTTCTCATCCAAGAAGCTTTTCCAGTTCTCTAGAAACTGGAGGAAATTCTAGGAAGCGGGCCCTTTCTGATTGGTGTTACCTGCCCTGGTAGATATTTTATGACTTGGAAAAACATCCCTCCGGGCTGCCATTTTGCAAGAACACCTCAGCCATCTTCTCCCGGTTCAAAATTCCCCATTGGCCTCCGAAAGAAAGCCCATCTTTTGAGGTGGGCATTACATGTTAATGGGAGGCTGGGTTGTAATGCCTCTGCGGTTATATCTTATGTCTTTTAGATCTGGGTGATAGCTGACAAAGTCCAAGGGAGTCACAGCCTGAGCTGTGGAACTGTCTGCCACCGGACCGGAGTCCAGCCTCTGGAACCCAAGGGAGTCTCTTGGGACTACGGAATTGGGGTGAGCATCAGAAACACAAACCATTGGTTCCAGGGGTGGGATTCAGCTAGTTCAGACCGGTTCGGCCGAACCGGATGCTAATTTTACATCTGGTTCGCCGAACCGGTAATTGCAAGGACTGGCTGCCCACCCCACCCCGCCCTTCCCCTCTCAGGGGTCTCCACACGGCCCGTTTTGGATACGAGGTAAGTGCAGGGCCCATGCAGAGACTCTGGGAGGGCGAAAAACGGGCGTACCGGAAGTCCAGAAACGGGGCTGTCTGGACAGAGTCCAGAAAAAGCTATTTCAATAGCTTTGAAATAACTTTCAAAGCTATTCCCTCTCATTCCTTTTTAATTTTTATTTTATTTTATTTTAGTAGAAATAATCCATCTTCCATTAAAACAGTGTTGTAGTCTGGGTACAAATGTTGTGTGTTAGATTTTACAGTCGTATTCATTCTTTAATCGGTTCTTAGCTTAATACCAATACATTAAGTATTTAATACTTTACATCCTCTTCTTAGTTTACTTAAACTCTGTTAAATACATTAACTATTTTCTATATTTTATTCATTGGCTTATATTTCTAATTTTTATATTTATCCTCTATAACCACCGATAAAACGTTTCCCATATCGCATAATAACCGGTTTGTTCTTTCTCTTTAATTTCCAGTGTTAAGTTATTCATTTCTGCACGTTCTAATATTTTCTTTATCATAGTCTCCTTTGTAGGAATGTGTTCGTTTTTCCAGTTTTGTGCAAATATAATTCTAGCTGCGGTTATTACGTGACTAATCAAATGTACATTTTCTTTACTATAAATGTCTGGTAAAATCCCGCCACAGGAATATTTCAGGTTTCAAGTCAGTATGTTGATCTTTTCCAACCACGTTAATGGTGGGTTGTTCCCAGTTCTTAAGAACCAGTAGTAAAACGGCAGGAGGCTCCACCTCCCCACCTCCCAATGCCCTGACGTCATATTTGGTGATCTGCGCATGCGCAGAAACTTCCACTATTTTTTTTCATTCCTCTCATTCCTGACTTCGCAGGGTGGATGGGAACACATCACCGTACGAGGAAACGCAACCGAAAGAACCAAGATGGCAGTTCAGGATGGCCCAAGCTGCTCTCCCCGTAATCTTAGTAGCTTAGAGGTCCGCGGAAGCTACCAGCCACAAACCACCATTTTTGTAGACGGCGTCCAAGGCTTGGACAGAAACGCAGTCCAGTGTTGACTTTGATGCCGAAGTTTCTACCTTCTGCTCATTCCGCGTTGTCCCGGATCACGGAAGCTACGCCGAAGACTTAACGCTGGTTTTTGAACCCTCGCTCCGAGTGTGCGAAAGAGACCCCAAGTCAACTCCAAGCATGCAGTCTACCGACCCTTCCGTATTGTGTCTTCTTGGCGTGAGGGAGCAGGAGTCGACCCCATCCTCGTTCAAAGAGATGCTCCAACCGGGGGTGGGTGGGGAGGGCATGTCTCCCAGATGGGTGTGGTTGTGTGATCTCCCAGAACTCCCCACTTCTCAATGAGCATTTTTGGGAGTTAAGATTCACAAACACACACACACACACACACCCGCCAACAGAGAAGATACAAGATGGAGAAGATCTGATTTGGAAGCCCTTGAACGGAGAGACTGCATGTTCATCACCTCAGTGGGAGAACTGGATGTTTGTGTGTATGTGTGTGTGTGTATGTGAATTCTGCTTGTGTTGTTATTTTAAACCCTTAATTTATTGTGGTATTTCTTAGGCCTGGTGGAATGTGATGTTCTACAGGAGTCCTGGATTCGTTCCTATTAACTTGATTTATGCTGGCCAGTATATGACCCAACAATGTAGGGGACCAGGGTCGATTAACCCTTTCTATTATAAGCCCCCACTCGGAGTATCTTCGACCCCGATCCCTGGCTTCCTTAGATGTTCCACAGGCAGGACCTGATCTATGATGAGCCAAGCCTCCCTCACAGGGTTGACATGAATAAACTGAATCAGTTAGTTAATTCTATAACAAGCACTTATATATATATATATTCTATAGCAAGCACATATATATATATATATATATTTGTTTTCTGAGGTTTTCGCGGGTGTTTGTATGTAGGTCTTTGGTTATTCGGGTTTTCTCCTGCGTAAAATTGGAAGTGTCTTGGCGACGTTTCGACGAAGTCTCATTCGTCATCTTCAGGCTTCAGCTTCGTGCTTCTGGGAGCAAAATTGCTCCCAGAAGCACGAAGCTGAAGCCTGAAGATGACGAATGAGACTTCGTTGAAACGTCGCCAAGACACTTCCAATTTTACGCGGGAGAAAACCCGAATAACCAAAGACCTACATATATATATATATATTTCTTCGAAGTCCCCCAGGGATCCTACATTCGTCACCCAATAATGAGAATTAGCAGAGAAGCAGCTGGGGATTGAAAGCCAAGATTGGCAGCTGGCAACCCCTGGGTGAAATACAGCTGTGAAAATGGTCAATGGCTCCCTTTTGTCAGTTGATTTACAGATGTTTCTCACACTCACCAATTCAAAGATGTATAGATTGACCTTCCTTCCTTCCTTTTTCTTTCTTTCTTTCTTTTCCTTCCTTCCTTTTTCTCTCTCTTTCCCCTTACTTTCTTTTTCTTTCTTTCTCTCTCCCCCTTCTTTATTTCCCTTTCTTTTTTCTTCCTTTCTCTTTCTCTCTTTTTCTTTCTTTTTTCCTTCTCTTCTCTCCCTCCTTCCTCTTCCTTACTACCCTCTCTTTCTTTCTTTTTCTTCATTTCTCTCTGTCTCTCTTTCTTTTCTTTCTCTCTCCTCCCTCTTTCTTTCTTTCTTTTCCTTCCTTCCTTCCTTTTTCTCTCTCTTTCCCTTACTTTCTTTTCTTTCTTTCTCTCTCCCCTTCCTTATTTCCCTTTCTTTTCTTCCTTTTCTTTTTCTTCCTTCTCTTTCTCTTTCTCTTTTCTCTTTCTCTTTCTTTTCCTTCTCTTCTCTCCTCCTTCCTCTTCCTTACTACCCTCTCTTTCTTTCTTTTCTTCATTTCTCTGTCTCTCTTTCTTTTCTTTCTCTCTCCTCCTCTTTCTTTCTTTCTTTTCCTTCCTTCCTTCCTTTTTCTCTCTCTTTTCCCTTACTTTCTTTTTCTTTCTTTCTCTCTCCCCCTTCCTTATTTCCCTTTCTTTCTTTCTCTTTTTTCTTTCTTTTTTCTTCCTTTCTCTTTTTCTCTTTCTCTTTCTTTCTTTTTTCCTTCTCTTCTCTCCCTCCTTCCTCTTCCTTACTACCCTCTCTTTCTTTCTTTTTCTTCATTTCTCGCTCTCTCTTTTTCTCTCTCCCTCCCTCCCTCCCTCTTTCTTTCTTTCTTTCTTTGTCTCCCTCCCCTCCCTCCCTTCTTCCTTTCCCCTTCCTTCCTTCCTTCCTTTTTTCTTTCTTCCTTCCTGTCTTTCCGCAAAAGTGCACCAAAATAGGTAAGCGAAGGACACTCCTGCCTCCTTGCTGGGTCCTGTTGTCCTTCATCAAAACCAGGAGGCCTCGATCCAATTTTATCCTCTCTGGGGCTGCCTCTTGAGCAAGAGAGACAGCAACACGGTAGCCCAGTGGCAGAGCCATTTTTGTATTCGAAATCATCAATGCCTTTACATTTCTTTCCCCTTTAGCGTACGTAGCTCTGACACCAAGTGAACGGAGGGAAGGAATACAGGCGAGGCGAACGTGTTCTAATTATCATGTTCTCAAAAACGGGGTGGGGATGGGGAGAGAATAGCTGTTCTGTTTTAAAAGCGGGACGCTTCCTTTTTGCACCAGTGTCTGGTTTTTCAGAGTGATATTTTTGTATTTATTGCTATTTGGGGGAGGGGAGGGAGAAAGAAAAAATTGTGGCACGAGTGGCTCTTGATACGTGGACACCTGTTTATGAAATATTCACATTTTATTCGATAACTCAAGCAAAAGCGGAATCTATTTTGCCTTCCCACCACTGTGGACATGGATGGGGTTTTTTTTAGCTCTCTCTCTCTCTGCTGAGGAGCGAGAAGTAAAGGATGCACGTGTACACCTAAATAAATAATTCACCCACGCCAAGAATCGAAACCCAACAAAATGTAGAAAATAAAAATCAGATCAGATGTAAAATACCTGCACATTTTGCATTTCTTCATTTGAAGGTTTCCTTTCTTCTAAATTGGGAAAATAAGAGGAAGGTGTGTCGGATATATTGGCTGCCTTGAATTATTTGAAAAAAGGTAATAAAAGTGTGATGCAAATTAAAATTAAAACACAGCTGCCTGCAATTACTGCAGGCTCGAGTCCCACCAGGCCCAAGGTTGACTCAGCCTTCCATCCTTTATAAGGTAGGTAAAATGAGGACCCAGATTGTTGGGGGGGCAATAAGTTGATTTTGTAAATATACAAATAGAATGAGACTATTGCCTTACACACTGTAAGCCACCCTGAGTCTTCGGAGAAGGGCGGGATATAAATGTAAACAAAAAAATAATAATAATAATAAACTTGTCCCATCCCCAAATAGAAGGAATTGGATATTTTTATTTTATTTTTATTTGCATTTATATCCCGCCCTTCTCCGAAGACTCAGGGCAGCTTACACTATGTTAGCAATAGTCTTCACCCATTTGTATATTATATACAAAGTCAACTTTTTATTGTCCCCAACAATCTGGGTCCTCATTTTACCTACCTTATAAAGGATGGAAGGCTGAGTCAACCTTGGGCCTGGTGGGACTAGAACCTGCAGTAATTGCAAGCAGCTGGGTTAATAACACTGTCTTACCAGTCTGAGCCACCAGAGGCCTGTATATAAATCATATGGCAATATTTTCTACACAGAAGTGGGGGGAAGGGGTTGTATTTCTCTCTGAGTTAAATTGCTCTCTGTGTGTCAGCCAGCGTTACTTCACACACACACAACACAACAACCTCCAGGATTCCTAGTTTTGGGAATGAGCAAAGAACCAATAACCGTCAACCTGATTTTACAAGCAGGTTTTGTTGAGTTGCACCTCTCTGCCAAATCTCAAGCCGGAAGAGATCAGAGCAGATGCACCAAAGAGAATGGAGAGAAAAGGGTGGGGTTTTTTTCCCCTCTTCCAAACTGGCTTTTCTGCTCTGCCCGGTAAGTGTCTTCTACAGAGATTAAGAGGAGCGATGTTTGGGTTGGCACCAAGGCGGAAAGCGGATACTGTAATAATCTTTACCTGCTTAATTTGTACAAAGTGGTTTCCGATTGTTCCTGGGTTGGTACAACAGGTCAAAAGTTTTCAAACTCCTCGCTCGTGGAAGACGGTCTAAAGCTGGGGAGATAGGCATGAATAACAGAAGAACAGAGTGGGAAGGGACCTTGGAGGTCTTCTAGCCCAACCCCCTGCTCAAGCAGGATGCCCTGTGCCATTTCAGACAAATCTCTTTCTTAAAAACCTCCAGTGATGGAGCAACCCACAACTTGTTCTCTGTGTCAAGAAATTTCTCCTTAGTTCTAAGCTGGTTCTCTCTTTGGTTAGTTTCCACGTATTGCTGTTTCATCTACTTTCAGGCAGGGTGGGGGCTGCTGGGGGTTCGCAAGAACCTCTAGCTAAGATTCTGTGCCGTTCGGAGAACCCCCCAAATCCCACTCCTGGCTGGAACCTCCCCACCTCACCCCACCCCGCCCAGGAGTCCCCGCGCAGCCCATTTTGGATGCAGGTAAGTGCAGAGTGCATGCTTGGAGGCTCGGGGGAACGGTAAAAAAATGGAAGTTCAGGAAGGGCCGAAACAGGCCTGTTTCCAGCCTCCAGCAGGCCTCCAGAGCCTGGGGAGGCCGTTTCTGCCCTTCCGGAAGCTTGAGGAAAGCCTCCAGAGCCTGGGGAGGGCAAAAAGCCTGCCAGTGATGGATTGCTCCCGGTTTGGTACGGTTCTATAGAACCGGTAGTAAAATCGGCGGGAGACTTCACCCACCCGCCACGACGACGTCATGGGTGATCTGCGCATGCGCAGAAATGCACACACACTCCCATTGCAAACCTGTAGTGAAGGTAAGTGGAACCCACCCCGTCCCTCCCTCCATGGTGCAGGAGGCCGACTAGGCCACGCCCACCCAGCAACCGGGCAGAGAAACTCCTTGCTAATCTATTTGAAGCCCCCGCCCCTGCCTTCAGGGGATTTGGAGTTTCTTGAGTTCCTCCCTTCCAACATGTTGGACCTTCTCTCTAACTTAGAGGGCCGTAGAACTTCTAAAAAGTTAACATCACCTTCCATTGAAGTTGGGCGGGGCGACTCCATGGACCGAAGGGATTTTTGGCAAGGCAGTTTGTCACCATCTTCTGAGAGGTCGCCCTACTTCACAGTCTTAAGCTGTGGGTCTTCCTGGCTCGTCTTTCATCCAATGACCAACCTGGTTCGTTTCCTACTTCCTATTTTCCTAGGCTTCCTAATTAGAATAGAAGACAAGACAAGACAAGACAAGACTAATACAATGTAGATTAGAATATATCAAAAAGAATATATAGAGTAGAGTAGAGTACAATATAAGACAAGACAAGACAAGACTAATGCAATGTAGAAAAGAATATATAGAATAGAATATATAGAATAGAATACAATACAAGACAAGACTAATACAATGTAGATTAGAATATATCGAATAGAATATATAGAAAAGAGTAGAATACAATATAATACAATACAATACAATACAAGACTAATACAATGTAGAATAGAATAGAATAGAATAGAATAGAATAGAATAGAATAGAAAATAGAATGGAATGGAATGGAATTAGAATTAGAATTTTAGAATTAGAATTATTAGAATTGAGCTGGAAGGAGTCTTGGAGGTTTTCTAGTCCAGCCCCCTGATCAACTAGGAGAACCTATGTAAGAATCAGTATTGGAAGCAGTAGAAGAACTGGGATCAGAATCTCCATGTTCAATTCTGTGTACAGCTTCCAACTTTGGAACACAGAAGACGAATTTATCTGAGACTTTTAACCCCAAGGAACATCTGCAGCGTGTTCCTTAAATCCCACAGAAAGCAACGAAGAGGGGGGTGGCCGTTCTAGAGATTCAACTTGAGGCCGTCTCTGATGGCTCCAAACAACAGCCCAGACTTCAATTCTGCCAGCAGGATGTCGTGGCCCTACCCAGGGTGACATCCGTGCCCGAAATGCCAACCGAGAACAATCCAGCTCTCTGTAAGCGGGTGAACTTAAAACAATGCCCGTAGGAAGCAGCGATCAAACTCTTGCAGAAGAGATTCAAGTTCTCCGCAGCCACCCTTAAAATCAACTTGTTCTCGGGCGAAGGCGGCATTGTTTGCGCTTAATAAGTCTTTCTCCTGTTCGTCCTAAGTGATGCAGAAGATTCGACTTTGATCAAGGGCACCTCTGCCAAAGCGGTAAACAACGGTGACCTTTCCCAACTATTCTTTGTGCACCTTTTCCGCGGCTTTGTTCTCCTGCAAACGGGGACATTTTGAATGTCACCAAAGGCAAAGCGGGGAAGGGTGCACAACCGCTCGGCTGTTGGAAACGATCGTCTGATCTTCTGTGACCGTCATAGCTGGAGAAATTGTGCCAGCTTGCTTGCATCTCTCGCTCCCAAACGTAACACCGGTAGTTCTGCAGAATTTTTTATTTATTCATTTGATTTTTTAATGAGAAAAAAAATGTGGACTGGGTTAGGAGCGGGTGGCTGAATCAGGGGTAAAATGCTCCCGGTTTGGACCGGATCATGCGATCCGGTAGCGATATTGGATGACCTTAATGCCAAAGCCCACTGCAACTACATAGCAAAAAAGGCTCTAAAAGTTGTAAACCTAATTTTACGCAACTTCTTTTCCAAAAACTCTACACTACTAACTAGAGCATACAAAACATTTGCCAGACCTATTCTTGAATACAGCTCATCCGTCTGGAACCCACACCACATCTCTGACATAAATACAATAGAACGCGTCCAGAAATATTTTACTAGAAGAGTTCTTCACTCCTCCGAAAACAACAAAATATCTTATACCACCAGGCTTGAAATCCTGGGATTAGAAAACTTACAACTCCGCCGACTTCGACATGACCTGTGTTTAACACACAAAATCATCTATTGCAATATCCTTCCTGTTAAAGACTACTTCAGCTTCAATCGCAATATTACAAGAGCAAAAAATAGATTCAAGCTTAATGTCAACTGCTTCAAACTTGATTGCAGAAAATATGACTTCTGTAACAGAGTTGTTAATGCTTGGAACTCATTACCTGACTCCATAGTCTCTACTCAAAATCCCAAAAGCTTTAACCAAAAACTGTCTACTATTGACCTCACCCCATTCCTAAGAGGACTATAAGGGACATGCATAAGAGCACAAAAGTGCCTACCGTTCCTGTCCTATTGTTCCCTTTCATTATATCAAATTAATATAGCTGATGCATATTTTTTTTTACTTATATATATATTCTTCATGATATGTTGTTTTATTTATGACAATGTTTGTGTATATTGTTGTGACAAAATGAAATAAAAAAAAAACCAGTAGCAATCGCGGTGCGAGGCTCCGCCCAGCCGCCCAGCTATCATTACTTCCTGGTTTTAACCAGCTTTTAACCAGGAAGTAATGTGTTTTGTACGGCGCATGCACTTCCGAACCAGTAAGGAAGGTAAGTAGATTTCACCCCTGGACTGAATCAGAACATCCGATTAAGGCAGCTATTGTTCTTAGGTTCCCACCCAGCCCCAGAAGGAAACAGAAAAAAAAAATCTGACTTTAAATAAAATGTTCTTTATTCTTAAAAAAAGAAAAAGAAAAAAAAAACACACACACTGGTGTTTAAACAGCTACCAAATAAGACCCTGCCTTATATTTTCCGAAACCCCGAAATAAGTGCTTGGCTTTATTTTCGGGGAGGTCTTATTATTTTGGGGCGCGTGGAGCAAGATTACTCCCCGACCTCCGGACTTTCCGCCGTGAACTCAAGACCTTTCTGTTTTATCGCGCAGGGCTGGCCTAATACACTACGATTTTTAATTGGGTTTTTTTTTATCATTTCTCTATTATAGTTTTTAAATGGGGTTAGCCAAATTGAATAAGATTTTTTAAATGTTTTTAATTCTTATTTATAAAATTGTTGGCTGAGTCCTTCGGGAGAAGGGCGGTATAAAAATCAAACAAACAAACAAACAAACAAACAAACAAATAAATAAATAAATAAGATGGGGCTCCAGGCATTGACCACTTGGTTGCTGCAGTCGTATTTTCTACAATCGAGTTTGGAGCAGTTGACCTTGAGTTTGTATCGATTGTTTGCCCGTGTATTATTGTGGTTGAAGCTGAAGTAGTCATTGAGGTTCTTTGTTGGCTCCAGAATGATTTCTGGTTCATTGGGCACCAGCTTTTAGTTTAGTTTAGTCTAGTTTACTATCACGTCATTGCACATGGTACGACGAAATTAAATGCCGTCCTCAGTGTACATTATAACTATATAATCTTTTTATTTAAATAGATGTTCCTGGGTGCCCTGCCCACTACCACCATGGAATGGGATCAAAGAACCGGTTACATGATGTTGAGCGTTAGAAGACACCCATCAATCCACAACCGTTGTAGAAAATGGTCTCCCGCAAAGGACTCAAAACTTCCGCTAACACAAGAGATGCTGAGTTTTCTTTCGGGATAATCGTTGAACTTGGTGTTTGTCAACCATAGCAACTTCAAAACGTGTAGACTTCAACTCCCAGAATTCTTTTGTTGGCTGGGGAATTCTGGGAGTTGAGGTTCACACAGGTCTTAACGTCGCCAAGGTTGAGAAGCGCTGGTGGAACTCTAATGCAAATACATCACAACAGGACGAGGCTGAAGGATCTCAGTGAGCAGATGACCTCACAGGAACGGGTGAAAGAGGACATCGTTATCCACCCACTTCTGCTATGGAGTAATAGAATGGCAAGGAACAGCTGTCTATCTCTAGCTAGGCTGGGAAGGATTTGATGGCTTTCTTCCATCTAAGGATCTTCAAGTGGAGAACTGTGAATTCTTGAAAGACCTCTCCAGGTTTGAAGGTTGTCACTTGACGTTCTTGCAGGAAAAGAGACAAACTGGGGGATTCCAATTTTTATGCTAAACTAATATCTTCCCTTTGGACCATAAGGAAGGCTAAGCGCCAAAGAATTGAGACCTTTGAACTCTGGTGCTGGAGAAGACACCTGCAAGTCCCTTGGACTGCAAAGCGATCAAAGCGGTCAGTCCTAGAGGAGACCAACCCTGACTGCTCTTTAGAAGGCCAGATCCTGAAGAGGAAACTCAAATCCTTTGGCCACCTAATGAGAAAGAAGAACTCACTGGAGAAGAGCCTAATGCTGGCAAAGATGGAGGGCAAAAGAAGAAGGGGACGGCAGAGAACGAGGTGGCTGAATGGAGTCACTGAAGCAGTTGGCATGAGCTTCAATGGACTCCAGGGGATGGTAGAGGACAGGAAGGCCTGGAGGAACATTGTCCATGGGATCACAATGGGTCGGACATGACTTCGCAACTAACAACAACAATATCTTATCTGAAAGTCAATTGGTGTAGTGATTAAAGGCCCTGGATTGGAAACCAGGTGATCGTGAATTCTAGTCCTGCCTTATGCATGAATCCAGTTGGGTGACTTTGGGCCAGACATTCTTATTTTATAACTTGTTCTAATCAAGGGGGAAAATCATAATTGTTTTATGCCGGATGAAGATTTTAATGCATGGAAGGAATATTAAGGAACTAATAACTAGTTTTAAAAAAACTATTTACAGTAATTTGTATTGTGTTGTAAATGTTGTACCTTGATGAACGTATCTTTTCTTTTATGTACACTGAGAGCATATGCACCAAGACAAATTCCTTGTGTGTCCAATCACACTTGGCCAATAAAAATTCTATTCTATTCTATTCTAATTTACAGTAATTTACAGTAATTATGAAACTGGGGAATAAAATTCAGCCCGTACATGTAGGATTAAAAAGGGAGACCAGAAAAATTATTCATAAAACTAGTTTTTTTTTAAATGTATGGGCTGAATTTTATTCCCCAGTTTCATAATTACTGTAAATTTGTTAGAAATATAGGTGTTATAAAAATTAGAGAAAAATGAAACCAATCCTAACAGGAACTTGAATCAGAAGCTCGCCCAGAAATATTCTTGACAAATTATCAGAAAAGGAAGAATAGAAAAAAGAATAATAGCTGCGGTTCATTCGTTTATCGTATTCCGCGGTGCTGCTGTTTATTCCAGACAGAATTTCCCATCAATTCAAAATTAGCTTCCTGATCATCCCTTCTGTCAATCAAAGCACCTTTCTCTTCACCCAATCAATTACCATTTGCTTTCTAGTCTAAAAGGCTGTGAAAAATACAGTGGTATTTTTGCTGGTGGTTGCTATTCAAGATTATTTACATTGTCAATGGATACCACGATAGGACAGCAAAATTTCAGATCTCCAGCATTCTGGGTCAAGGATGACCAAAATTTGGATGGTCAAATCCATACCTAATGCTTGGGGGGAGGAAAGATTCTTGTGCAGTATTTCTCAACATGGCCACTTTAAGATGGGTGGACTTCAATTCCCAGAATGGCTGGGGAATTCTGGGAATTGAAGTCTACCTCTTCAATTTGTCAGTTCTGGGAATTGAAATCCACCTCTTCAATTTGCCACCTCTTCCGTTTGAGAAACATTTGTCTAGAACACGGCTTATTAATGAGATGCACAAGACAATTTGTCTTCCTTTCACAGTGGCTGATACTCTTTCATGGTTTGGCTGTGTGGGGCAATCGTGGCAGGGGAAGCTGGGAGTTGTAGTCCCAGATTATGAGGGGGTGGGGATAATATTTGAGTTGACGTCCAGACCCAGCCATCTTTAAGTGGCCAAGTTTGAGAAACACTGCTCTTGCGGATAGAGATGTTACGTAAGTAAGTGGGACTCCCTTCTAAACATGGCCGGAGGTGGGCTCTCGGTTTTCATCTCAACGTTCTAGAACCGTGATGGAGAATCTATGGCATGCGTGCCACAGGTGGCACGTGTAGCCATATCAGTGGGCTACATTTCGGCCTCCGGAGGACCTCCGGGGGGAGGGGAGGCCATTTTCAGGGTCCCTCCCCAGACTCCTAGAAAGGCTTTGGAGCCAGGTGAGAGAAAAACGGGCCTACCGGGCCATCGCATGCCAGGAGCGGGGTTGTGTGGGTCATGCACACATGCGCAGGGGCAGGTTTTAATTATGGGTGTGGCCGGTGTAATTATGGGTGTGGCCGCACATGCGACACCCCCCCACCCTGCCCCCACCCCTCCTGGCACGTGATGGCAAAAAGGTTAGCCATCGTTATTCTAGAAAATCAGATCTGTTTTTACCTTTGGATGCTTAAAGCTAAGGATAGATCTGGACCCTGTTTCAGTCTTCAGAGTTCCCACTTCTACCAAAATAAACCACCAACTTGGTCAACTCTGTACATGGAAGTTAGAGAGCTCCAGGGGATTCCCAGAAAGAGCTCAAGGGTGTTCCAGTCACCCAGTCTCCATGAACAGCTTAGAAAAACATCTGTTCATGTTCCTTAACCATCATCAGCAGAACGCGAGTCCCAGAATACAGAAACGAAGACCAAAACACTCTTGACTATTTAATTCATTGATTGAAAACATAAATCTTCCGTCAGCATGCAAAATACAGACAGCTAAATGAGAGGCTATTTATGGTGGGGTTTTTTTTAAATATTAAAACACAAAACATAGTCTACGTAGATCAAAACCCTGAAAACGGGGAGAAGGGAATATTTATTCTCTAGTCATTACTGTGGTTCTATCCTGACGCGCCAATTTCTATTGGAATAGAAAAGTTACTTTGTCCTGATCCCAAAGGAGATGATGATGTTAAAGCCCCTTTTTTGCACAAGGTCTGTCTTCTAAAATTGAGAATTTAGAATAACAGAGTTGGAAGGGACCTTGGAGGTCTTCTAGTCCAACCCCCTGCTTAGGCAGGAAACCCTACACCACTTCAGACAAATGGTTCTCCAATCTATTCTTAAAAACTTCCAGTGTTGGAGCATTTACAACTTCTGGAGGCAAGCTGTTCCACTGATTAACTGTTCTCACTGTCAGGAAATTTCTCCTTAGTTCTAGGTTGCTTCTCTCCTTGATTAGTTTCCACCCATTGCTTCTTGTCCTGCCTTCAGGTGCTTTGGAGAATAGCTTGACTCCCTCTTCTTTGGGGCAGCCCCTGAGATATTGGAAGACTGTCTCCCTTAATCCTTTTTTTCATTTCTTTTCCGTTCTTCATATGTTTTAGCCTCCAGTCCCCTAATCACCTTAGTTGCTCTTCTCTGCACTCTTTTTAGAGTCTCCACATCTTTTGTTTACATCGTGGCGACCAAAACTGGATGCAGTCTTCCAAGTGTGGCCTTACCAAGGCCTTATAAAGTGGCATTAACACTTCATATTGCATCTAGAGTCCTGCATGCTGGTTTATCAATTAAAAACACACACATACAAACATATATATATAACATTCATACAAATTCTAACAACTAACATGAATTTATCTAGTTTGAGCTTGAAGTCAGAAACGGGAGTGGGTGGGTGTTTTATCGATCTCCAGATGTTGAGGAGCTAACACGAACATCCCTCATCTTGGATCATAAGGGCTACAACTAATAGGAAATTGAACTTGAAAAACATCTGGAGATCTTCCTGACCTGGGATAACTAACAGCTTGCAGTTTACATTCATTGTAGGAATATTGGCTTCTTTTCTTTTTTTAAAAAAGAAGTTAAAAAAATTCTTACTTTTTAAGACACTAAACTATATTAAAAAATCTGGATGGATTATAACAGAATATCAGAGTTGGACGAGACCTTGGAAGTCTTCTAATTCAATCCCATGCACAAGCTGGAGGAGACCCTGTGGGACCTATAAGACTCTATACTTATGCATGTAAGTAAGATGGATTCATGCCCAGATCCTCTCGTAAATCAGAAGTTCAAAGCTGGGTTTCCATTTTGCAAAACTACAGAGAAAAGTCACATACGTCCACTTGACGTGTTGGATGTCTTCCTGGACCCTGGAAGACCACTGCAGACGTACAGCTTTAGCTGCCTTGTCTGAAGCTATGAATTTGGGTGGAGTACTTCTGAAGTTGCTCCTTGGGTTCATCTCCTTCCTCATACTGCTGTTGGTAGTGTTCGTAGAGTTTGGACTTGCCTTCAGAGCCCGTGCCTTCAACCGACGGGTGGTGTCCGTTGGACATCCTGAGAATGGTGGACGTGAGGGACTTAATGTAGTTCTTGGCCAACGTGAGGGTCTCAATTTTGGAGAGCTTGTTCTCGGCCCGGACGTGAGGGATGACTTCCCTCAAGGCTTGGAAGGCATTGTTGAGTTTGTGCATGCGTTGGCGTTCGCGTTCGTTGCTCTCCAGCCTCCGCAAGCGCCGATCTTTGCTGCTCCAAGGAAGTTTGGAGGTCACCTTTGGGCTTTCCTTGTTCCTCTTTTCCTTGCGCCGTGAATATTTCAGAAGATCATCTCTGCTCTCAGTGGGTTCTTGGCTTAAAGTCTCTTCACTGACCGCGTTCCGACGCTTGGTTCCTTTGCTTTTGGCCTTCATGGTTGGGGCAACCAAAGATCTAGAAACTAGACTTTCATCTCCTAGGAGAAGGAACGCCCGACGTCAACCCAAGGACAGATCCTTTTTTGAACAAAGACCTCAATTGAAGAGTTTCTCTAGTTATGTCTTCATCTTCCTCAGATGTCAGCTCAACCGGGTCTTGGCCTAGACATGCTGGGATCCATGGAAGTTGGGGAATCCTGTGTATAATTAAAAAAAAAGACTAGATTACTTTGGAGAGATTTCTTTAATAAAAAATTTTCTAGTGGTGAAAGAAATGATGCCCATATAGAACATTTCCACACTCAAGCTATGTTTTGATTTTTTTCCAAGGAATTTCTTGCAAGGGAGAGTTTTACGATAGCTTTGCTGGCTGGGGGATTCTGGGAGTTGAAGTCCTCCAGGCTTAAAGTTGCCAAGGTTGGAGACCCCTGGTTTAAACCCAAGAAGACATTATTGTCTTCTTGGGTTTAAAAATGGCAATTCACCCAACCACTTTTGTTTGTCTACATATTTCCATTTATTCTTAAGGGGCACCTAGAGATAGTGTGAAAACCTCTACATCAAACCTTACTTCTCTCACATATTAAAATCACCCAGAAGGATCAGCTTCTGAGGTATTTTGAACTTCTACAGAAGATCTACAACAGTATTTCCCAACCTTGGTGATTTTAAGAGGTCTGGACTTCGACTCCCAGAATTCCACAGCCAACAAGTTGCCAACCCTGAGAAACACTGGTCTATAGTAATTCTGCCCAAAGTTTCTTGGCACTTAAATAAGAATGAAAACATAATATATTTCCAAAAAAAGAAAGGGCGGGGGCTTTTTTTAAATTTATACCCTCCCAGAGTTGTAAGTGCTCCATCATGGTGGTTTTCAAAAATAGGTTGGACAACTATTTGATTGGGATGGCATAAGGCAGGGATCTCCAATCTTGGCAACTTTAAGACTCGTGGACTTCAACTCTGAGAATTCCTCAGCTAGCAAAGCTGGCTGAGGAATTCTGGGAGTTGAAGTCCACAAGTCTTAAAGTTGCCAAGGTTGGAAACCCCTGGTATAAGGTTTCCTGTCTTGAGCAGAGGATTGAATAGAAGACCCCAAAGATTTCCATCTCATTCTATGTTTTATCTTTTGCACCCAAAATGTGTTCTCCCTTTTTTTTACAACCATGTAGTCCCTTAGTAATAATAATTATCTGCTGCTAACTCCGCATAGGTGTCAGGAAGGGCACCCAGCCAGTAAATGCTCAGCTCTATCCAGTTACCCCGATTCTACCCCAGATTAAGGCATTACAGGTGGTTAAAAAAAGGGAGTACCTAGTAATAATAATATCTTATATATAATTATGTAATAATGGGTTAATAAGATGAATGGCATGGGCCACCAATTTGGTTGAACTGAACTCTTTATCACCCTTCTTTACAATTGTTTTACTTTCTTGAGCTTTGGGGCTGAGAAACCCTTTAAAAAGAAATCCCCCCCCCCGACTCCATTGCAAAGAAATGCCACTTGAAACTTATTTATTCCCAAATGAAGAGAGGACGTTTTTGTGGCAGGTTGTCCATCAAAGTCCACTTTCTTGCAAGCTTTTAAAATACATATATTTCAAGGTTGGGCATACCTTTAAAAACGTTCATTGCTCTTAAAAGGTAAAGGTTCCCCTCGCACATAGGTGCTAGTCATTCCCGACTCTAGGGGGCGGTGCTCATCTCCGTTTCAAAGCCAAAGAGCCAGCGCTGTCCGAAGATGTCTCCGCGGTTATGTGACCGGCATGACTAAATGCCAAAGGCACATGGAACGCTGTTACCTTTCCACCAAAAGTGGTCCCTATTTTTCTACTTGCATTTTTTACCTGCTTTCGAACTGCTAGGTTGGCAGAAGCTGGGACAAATAACGGGAGCTCACCCCATTACGCAGCACTAGGGATTCGAACCGCTGAACTGCTGACCTTTCGATCGACAAGCTCAGCGTCTTAGCCACTGAGCCACCGGGCCGTTGCTCTTACTGCCCTGCTTTCGAAGGGTGAAATACCTAGATGCAGAAGCTTATCATTTGGCCAAGGCAGCCAAAATTGCAAATTATTGGGACAGGATTCGAAGGGGAATGCAAAGGGAATCTGGCAGAGCTGAGAAAACTTCCCAGTTAGAAACACCCAAATTAAAATCTCGGCTGAAACAAAGTTGAATGAAACACCTTGAGTGAAATCCACAGCCCACGGGTGCAAGCCAAGAATTGTTATAAGGTAAAGCCAATGTACAATGTACAACACAGAACAATCTAATCGCTTGTCCTTGCAACAAAGGTTAATCAGGTGTTCACATCCAAAAAGAAAGAGGAGGAGGGGAAGGGAAGGGAAGGGAATTCGGACGTCATGTAACTCCTCAGTCCTTTGGATGGAACAGGAGGGGAGAGAAACATCGAATTAAACCAGCATTATTATTTCCCCCCCACTCCATTTTCAGCTCACCTGTTGGTGCAAAATGTATTCAGTTCAACCCAGGAGGATTTTTACATGGGCTTAATCAACACATCGGCTCGGCCATTGTAATAAACCACCATTCTTAGCTTTCACATCTGTGGGGTGGCCAACCTAGGTCTGTCCCCTGGTCATGTGTGAACTGGTCTTTGAATAACTCTTCTGGATATTCATACTGGGGTGGCTTTCTCATCTAGGACTAAAGCTCTCAATATTCCCATTTTTTTTTTCCTTTGGAGAGATTCGGTAATTGGTTCCTTGGTGTGCTTCCCCCATGTTCGAGATCCAGAAATCGATAAATGAAAAGGACTTGGGGGTGACACGATAGCGGTGCGCCAAAATCTTAAGGGGCTGCCTCAGAGAAGGGGGGGGAGTGTCAGAAGTTGTAGGTGCTCCAACACTGGAGTTTTTTTTAAGAAGAGATTGGACAACCGTTTGTCTGAAATGATGGAAGGTTTCCTGCCCGAGCAGGGGGTTGGACTAGAAGACCTTCAAGGGCCCTTTCCAACTCTTGTAATATTGTTAAGATAACCATGCAAAGAAAAGTTCCTAAGTCTTCAATTTAGGGAAAGAGGATTTTTAAAGGCATTTCAAGAGAGATCGGTTGTCCTCTGTCGAGTTTTTTTTTTGGTAGACCACCGCGCAAGAACCACCGATCAATTTGATCACCCTTTCTTTCATTCCCAAATATTTGACCAGGATGGCTCTGAATGGAAGAGGCTAGAAATGATGAAGTTCCTTACCTGAAGCAGGTGCCAATGGCATCCTTCAACCGTTCCAACCTGGCATGGATCATAAAAGACGCAGACCGGGCCTCAGCAGGAGAAGGTGACCCATCTCCCAGGAAGCCAGCCCTCTGCCCATCCCCATCTGCAACGGACTGTTCACCTGGGCTAGGACACGTCACTTTAATGCACTAACAGGTAGGGAGGCGGAGTCTGGCATGGCCAAGTCTATTGCAAATAAGCCAAGAACGGCAAGATTTTCGAGCGGAATATTTTCCCCGTCTGGCTGCAGCTCAACTTGGATTCCAGAACTTGGGGTGAGCGTGTTCTTCTGGAATGGTGCAAGTTGGGGTGCTACTGATGGCCAACGTCGGAGGACTCAAGCCCTTCAGTCAACTGCAGCTTTTAGTCTCTGGTTGCACGTTTTTTTGAGCGTGGAAAGGAAGGTGGCCCCAAACGCCACCGTCATTTCTGAAATGCCTCGTGCTTTCCTTAAGTCGCGGAGTTTCCTAGACGCATTCGTTTACAACTCTGGGTCTCTTCAGATGGGGCAGCTGTGGTTGGGGGATTGGGGGGCAAGTGCCAATCCAGGACACAGAGGCGAAACCAGGAGCGGGACATTTGATCCTCAAAAGCTGAGGTTCTGATCCATAGATTTTGTCGGTGGGAAAAGCCATTTGGCTCAAATAAGAACAACTGTGAAAGATCCAAGGGAAAGAAATGAAAGAGACTTGAGGAAAAAAAAAAGGGAGAAGGAAGAAATGTAGTTTAATGTTCTCTTTGGGTGCAGGCCAAGCTACAAACTGGTTCACCTAGTTGCTTCTGACACCCCCCCCCACCCCCACAAGCACACACACACACACATAATCACACATACACACACATACACTCCGGCCAATATCAGATTTCATATCTACTTAAGAATTCATTTATTCAACCTCCAAACGGTATGCTTTCTTAACTTTGGCAAACGTTATTGTAGAACGAAGGAATCACAGCGCTTCTCAGGCCAAGAAGCCAAAGTGAAGAAAACAAATACAGTTTACGGGAATATTTTGCTTTCTTAAAATGGCAACTTTTATGGAGAAAATCTATGTGGTCGCAATCAATCAATCAATCAATCAATCAATGTCACTCACCTCAAAACAGAAGGAACGTCAGATTCCAGGCTTATAAATATATAGCTTTATTTTTATTTTGAATATTAAATAAGGTTCTTTAAATTACAAGCAGCCTTGGATCACACTATGCATGATCAATATACAGTAGAAATCTTAACAGTTTTAAAATTTACACACAGTTTAAAGATAAATTCGACCTGGAATTTAATTAGCTAGCATATTGCCACGAACCTCATCGCTGTATTAAACCCCCAATCGGAAAAATGCTTCCCCCTATGATTTTCGTTACATAAATTTCCTGATGTACAAATAGAATAAAACGTCGTATATATATATATATACACACACAGAATTGAAACGGCTTTATCATTACCCACCACTGTGCAAGATCAGACAAATGGCTAAACAGAACCGGACGTCTTAAATTCATTCAAGTTTTAACTGAATAATAATAAAATAAAATGAGATTAAAAACCAGGCTGTGGAACAGAACGCTTTGTTACCTGCTCTTCATCAAATGTTTCTCCTCTAGCATATTTCCTGAAAGACATTTTAATTTTCTTTTTTTTTTCTCTTCAGAAGTATTTTATACAAATTAAAGCTGAGGCCATTTGTTTCCTCTGTTTTTATTATTAAGGCTATTTCTCCCAAAGCAGTTACATTTCTACTTCCAATCTAAATAGCCCCTTTGCCCCCCCACCCCCGGTAAAATTTTAGACAATTGTTTTTCTCTACCAAAATCCCCAGAGTTCTCTCTCTCTCTCTCTCTCTCACTCACTCTCTCTCTCTTTCTTTCTTTCCTTCCTTCCTTCCTCTCTCTCTTTCTTTCCTTCCTTCCTTTCTCTCTCTCTCTCTCTCTCTCTCTCTCTCTCTCAAAAAAAAAGGAAAAAATCTGCATATGAATTAATCTAAAAACAGTGTTTAAAATGTACACACAGGCAGCTTTCATTAGTGTCATTTTTAATTTTTTTAAAAAAGAAAACTTTCATTTCTCACCCCCCCAAAAAAATAATAATAATATCAGCAGCATTTATTTATAAAGGACGGAACTCGGAAAGGATTTAGCTGTTAAAAGCCTAACTACAAATATTCAATGGGGATGGTGGCTTTCCGTAGAACGGGAACCTCCGTTAGTGCTACTACTGGTCCATTTCCATCCCCCTTCCACTGCCCCAAACAAAAGGTTGATAGACTGGTTTATCTTGGGAGCTTATGAGTCTTCCTGAAATTGCGTCCTTAGGGATTGTTCTAACAGCAGCTCTACCGTAAACAAAGCGTTCGCCTATGTAAGAGAACTGTGTCAAGGCATCCAAGCCTGACGTATCTTCTTTGCGAGTTACTCCAACAAAGGTCGTGGTTTGCAATGCTCCTGATCCCACCTACATTTTAGTGCAAACGGCCGTCCACCAGCATTGGCTCTTGGCATAACCCGTCAGTTACCCTTTAGAACAGAGGCCTCCAACCTTGGCAACTTTAAGACTTGTGGACTTCAATTCCTGGAGTTGGAGTTGAAGTCCACAGGTCTTAAAAGTTGACAAGGTTGGAGACCCCTGCTGTAGTACCTCAGAAACTAGGACCAGAGGACAGCTGGGGCTGCTGAAAACATCTGGCGAGGCTCAGCTGCCTTCAAAAGCTCCACCGTGGGCTGGATGACCCAACGGAAAGCTTCCTTAAGTCAATCATCTCCACACTGGTACAACACACATACACACACACACACATGTAGACACGTGGGGACCTCTGCTAAGTTGTTCAGTTATTCAAAGGAACAAGTCACACACTGAAGGTGGGCTGAGCTGGGGTGACAGGAAGAGGACAGAGAAGTTAACAACTCTTAAATCTAGAGCAGGAGAACGACCTTGGTTGACCAAAGGCGGCCACTTCTGGATGTCTGCTAGCTTCGATGTCCTGCAGAAATAATGCTAAAGAGAACGGCTTTTTCTAAGCAAACGCACCAAATTGAACCTTCTCCAATGCTCCAAGCATGTCGAGATCATCAGGGAAATTGTAGTGCAAAATAACAACAACAATAATAATAATTCAGGAGCCTCAACTCAAGGAAAAGATATAATCTGGCCATGATGATATATAAGTCAATCTTTCAGGGATCTATTGAGAAACTTGGAGAAGCTGGGCCGGATTTGGGAAGCGGAGGATACCACCTCAGCTAAAAAAAAAAAAAAGCAAATGTGGGACTTTCAATGGTCGATACTTGAATTTTAAAAGCTCGAATAGCTAAAGAGATGCATGTAGATTTCAAGCACAAGGATTTCTGGTGCAGCCTGGGGCATGGCGGACCTGGAACTCTACCTTTTCAATGAAACACAAGAGTTCCTTTGGGCTTATCCAAAAATAGGCGTTTGTCATTCTCGTGTTAAAAGTTTAGACATGGGATTAAAGTGAAGTGAAGGAGGGTGAGGGGCAAGGCAGCAGGAAGATGCCCCGAGAATCTGGAGAAAACCCTGTAATGTAGGGTCAAGTCGGATTCTGATACTCAATTGCAAGACTCCAAAATGAAGGGAATACTACTAACATCCACTTCACTCAACTTTATCGCCATTAAGGCATCTTCTGCCCTGGAGGGAGCGTTGATCTGATGTATTTGAAAGGTGTCCCTGGGGACAGCTGCCACAAACAACGTCCACGTTCCTACCACACCAAGGCCGAGGGCCTAGGCAGCTCTGCGACCCAACGCAAGAGTTGAGAAGGCTCAGCTTTGAATTCCCTACGTATCGTAATCTTATAGAAGAGGTCTCACTTCAGACTGCAAGTTTCTCAAAGAGTGGAGAAGGCCAGATCCAAGGCTGTCAGTTAAGAAGGTAATTCAGTGCCTGGAGAAGTTGGATCTGTCAAGGACCACCACGTCAAGAGCAGAGCTCTCTAAGGCAAGGGTCTCCAACCTTGGCAACTTTAAGACTTTGTGGACTTCAACTGCCGGAATTCCCCAGCCAGCTTTGCTGGCAGTTGAAGTCCACAAGTCTTAAAGTTGCCAAGGTTGGAGCCCCCTGCTCTAAGGGATGTTGGCAGGTGCTGAAACTGAACTCAAGGAGCAAGAACATTTCTCAAGGAGCTACTGTTTTGGGGAGTTCTTAAGATGCTTACACGTACAATGCTCTACCACTCCCTGGCATGATTCACGCATGACCGTTTCTACCCTTCACATAGCTTCCAAGAACTAAGATCGGTGAAAAGTTTAAAAGCATCCGTGTTGCTTTCCAGTCCTTCCTACAGTATTTTTTTCCCCCAATTCTATCTCGTTCAAGAAATTCTCAAAAATCCATTCTTTCAGCAGCTCGTTTTGTACGACGACCCAACAGCTTTACAAATAGGTTGCAAGCACGTTCTTTCCCTACTGAATTACAGGTGCAAATTATATAAAGCAGGACAAATGCTTGTCCTTAGCACGAGAATACGTTTTAAAGCGAGAAAGAAAGAACTGTTTACCGAGAAGCCAAGCTGCTTGCCCACATCAGGTGTAACTAAAGCTGTGCTTGTCACAATCGGGGCCTTCTCCTACTTTGGGAACATTCCGGATAGGTCTACACAAAGTTGACCGGAGCTCAGAAAAGACTATCTGAATAGGGCTAGAACCTCGGGGTTGAATGAAATACTTGCCTATTAGCCCATACGCTGCATCCTACATCCTGAAGGACCTTGGGACAATTAAGTTTCAGAACTCATGTGAGAGAAAACTTTAACCTCACTCATGGAAAAGTCAAAGACCTACTGAAGATTGTTGTAATCCATGCTCATGTTTAAGAACCAGGAAGACGCAGAGAGCTCAAACTTGTGAAAGCGTCTTCTTTTTTTTTTTTTTTTTACAGATACTTGACTTCAAAAAGGAAGATCGCTGATGGCAGAAGGGAAACCTATCGGACTTTGACCGGAACCGTGGACGGATCTTTAAAAGTTGACATGGACAATGTCAACAGTTGACATGGACAATGCCAACCTACAAGCTGCCTAGTAACCAAGATCATCGTTTGGACTGGGATGCACGTGGGCATGCCGCAGACACACACACACACATCCAACAAAAACCCAGACAATTTGCCCTACAAAAAACCAAAAAGAACCCAAAACCAGTTCACCGTCACCATTTTTAGCCAACCGCAAATAAAAATAAGCCAACTGATCCCCGTTAATTGCAAGTGAGAATTATCTTCCTTTCTGTCTCCAAGTGGGTGGCCCTTTAAGAAACACAAAAAATGGCAGACATCCTTAAAAAGAAAACAATAACGGGACGACTCAAGTTCTGTATTCTCCGACGAGTCGATTCATGGAAAAAGACACACAGGAGTAAAATGAAACCCATTTAAATAAGCCAGTACTACAATTCCCATTGGTCCAGAATGGTTTGTACAGTGCAAAGGGACTTGGCTAGGACACAACTAGCATGCCTACAGCTAAGCAATGAGCGAAACCTGCGAAATATGGCTTGCTACACAACAGCTCTCAGCTCGATCAAGGAATGTAGTATATCCGCAGCTCAACTATATACAATTTTACACATTCGTACAGATAATACATGGGTACTACCCCCTTCCAAAACAACAACAAAAAAAGTATATTACAATCCTATATATAAACCAGAACGTCACTGTGGTACAAATCATCTGGAGGATTATTTCAAGTACTGGGAAAGAGCTAGCATAGGGAGGTCTGTTTTTGATATATATATATATATGTATGTATGTATGTATATATGTATGTATGTATGTATGTATGTAGGTCTTGGGTTGTTCGGGTTTTCTCCCATGTAAAACTGGAAGTGTCTTGGTAATGTTTTGACGAAGTCTCATTCGTCATCTTCAGGCTGGTATTTACAGCTTCGTGCTCCTAGAAGCACGAAGCTGTAAACACCAGCCTGAAGATGACGAATGAGACTTCGTCGAAACGTCACCAAGACACTTCCAATTTTACACGGGAGAAAACCCGAACAACCCAAGACCTACATACAAACACCCGCGAAAACCTCAGAAAACAAATATATATATATACATACATACATACATACATACATACATACATACATACATACTATGTATATATATACATACATATATTTAAAGAGGAAAATGCCAAATGCACCGCTTTTCCAAAAGAGTATGCCGTGAAAATACATCCATTCCAAATTCTGCTCCTGACTGCGTGTTTCCCTCAGTCGTTTTATCCGGTTATTGGATTGTAGGACTTCAGCAGATCTTCATCTTCAGATGCAACTTTTTTTTTTTCCTTTTTAAATGGCTCTCAGTCCAAAGCAGAGGTATTCCTCACAATCCTAAGGACAGACCGAGAGAAGCTTCGGGGCCTTAATCTTTTTCTCCATCTTCACTGCTCCCTGTTGAGGAAACAAAGTTATTGCAATTACGAGTAACTTGAGGGAGCCTGCTTGAAGGAGCCCTCTAAACTAGTATTTCTCAACCTTGGCCATTTTTAAGATGCGTGGACTTCAACTCCCAGAATTTCGCAGCCAGCTGGCTGGGGGAATTCTGGGAGTTGAAGTCCACGCATCCTAAAGTGGCCAAGGTTGAGAAACATCGGCTTAAACGCTGCAGATTTTTTTTAGGCCTAATTTGTTGTGGTAATTTCTAGCAGACTAACCGAATCGAAATGGAAGTGGGAGACTCTTTAAAAATTACCTGCGCAAAAGGTGTGTTGCAGGTACCCCGCTCATATGGATGTTATAACAGTTTTCCCCAAGGATTAGAATCAGTTCCCCCCCCCCTTCTTTGCAAACAACATCCTAATGTACAAGGCGGTGTTCTCCACCTCCTATTACAAAATCCACAAAAGTAGACACACCTGCAAATCTCCCAAGCACAACTGTCTACATCACACACTTCAAGGTCACCACTGGGGGACATCAAAGAAAGCTGCCCTAGGAGTTACGGGCTAAAACAAGCAACCCGGCTTATCTAATCAGCATTTTGGCCAAGTGCAAACAGTGTTTCTTGAGGGAATCGGAGCACGGACCTAAACACCGAGCGCCAGGCCATTTTACACAGGATAAAAAATATGTCCTGATTCCATGTTTTAAAACAATGAAAAAGGAGCCAATGAGGAGCCTGCTTGTTTAGTCTGCTTTACCGATGTGTAGAAAACTCCTAGCTCTCAAGATCCCGCTGGATCCCAGTTCTAAATACTTTTGCTGCGCTAACCTGGGCTGGTTGGAGTTAAAACTACAAGCAAGTAGAGACTCGTGTTTTAAATGCAGGCTGGGACTCTTTTTTGGAACAGTTTTCTTTTATTCAAAAAATTAAAATGCAAAAGGAAAAACAAATCAGACGGAGACAAGACTAAAACACTGAAAAAAAAAAGAAAAAAAGAAAAAAGAGAGAGAGAGAGAGAGAGAGAAAATAACAAAAATGTATATGATGTCCCCTAGTTGAACACTGGCAAATCTACTGCAACAATAATAGCTTCCCAACACCCCCCCTTGCAAAGCAGATCCAATGTTTATAAGCTTGCACATCTATCTGCAACCCAATTGATTTGTCATATATTATATATATCCGTGATGGTGGACCTATGGCACGCATGCCAGAAGTGGCAGGCAGAGCCATCTCCCCCGGCATGCCAGCCGTTGCCTGTTACTCTTCCAGGTTCTGGTGCACCAGCTGGTTTTCGTGCGCAGGAGAGTGCCATGCGTGCGCCAGGAAGCTGAGGTTCTGGTTTCCGGCACATGCATGCGCGCCAGCCAGCTGCTCCTCGCGTGTGCATGCGTGTCTGAAAATGGAAGACCAGGTGATCAGCGCACACTGGAAACCGGAAGGTCAGCTTTCTGGTGTGTGCATGCGCCCCGGGGAGCTGCTTTTCCGATTTCCGGCACTCCCTCGCACGTGCGTACTCCCGTTTCAGCACTTGGTGTTGAAAAGGTTCGCCAACACTGATATATGTGAAATGGACCCTTTCTGCTTGTAAGAGCGGCCAGGCCATGGGCTGGAAGAAAATACTCACCTCCCTGTTCGATATCGGAGTCTGTCAGGTGAGTGAGCGAAAAGCTCGCAATGTTTGCCGGTGAGATAGAGAACCTGGAGTAAGGGGAAGGGCGGAACCAGTCCTGCTCAGGGCTTCGGGGCGGTGGCGGAGGAGAGAGGTACTTTGAGGTCTGAAGAGAAGATGATTTGGAACTGATAAGAGTGCTTGCGGCCTTCAAGATCACGGAGGGCCCAGGAGACGGGAAGTCATCGTCCCACTCAAAACCTCCTGGAGCAAGCAGA
This sequence comes from Ahaetulla prasina, assembly GCF_028640845.1. Classification (NCBI taxonomy): domain Eukaryota; kingdom Metazoa; phylum Chordata; class Lepidosauria; order Squamata; family Colubridae; genus Ahaetulla; species Ahaetulla prasina. Next base: position 18,070,453 of record NC_080552.1, on the reverse strand, counting down.
TCAACATGGGCGTTTCAGACAAAGAAGAGGGACATCTGATGTCCATTAAAACCTATCGAAACCAATGATTCTTCTCGATCAAACAAGCTTCAAATCAACCAACTATCAATCATAATTCTAGTACTGATGATGTTCCCTAGTTGGGTCAAGAAATGTCTTCAAGAAAACCACCAAGTTCAGAGAGCACTAAGGACCCCACAGTCCTCCTCCTCCACCTTCCTCCTCTCCCTAAACCCTATTCCCCTCCAGCCCTGATGATGTTACCTAGTTGGGTCATGAAACGTCTGCAAGAAAACCACCAAGCTCAGAGACCACCAAGGATCCCACAGTCCTCCTCCTCCTCCTCTCCATCAACCCTCCTCCCTTCTAGCACTGATGATGTTACCTAGTTGGGTCATGAAATGTCTGCAAGAAAACCACCAAGCTCAGAGAGCATCAAGGTCCCCTCAGGTCAACCCCGAGCTACAAATATTCTCCTTTATTGGTCAAATGGTTTTAAAATGCCCTGATAAAGAGCTTCCCAACTACCATTTAGCCTTCTGCGGTGCAAAGTAAACTAACATTATTTGTGTCACCATCCTAGAGGTTGGTTATTTTGATGGATTTTGGAATTGTCAGATAAGGGAACAAAATGGTTATTTAAAAATAAAATAAAAAAGGAGGCAAGCATGGATGTGATAAAAGCAAGATCGGCTTTGCCTAGAAAATGTTGACGTTTGGGGAAATTTAACTGGAAAATAAAGCTTTTTGCGGATGTTAAGAGGAACGGCATTAGCTGACAATTCCAAAACTGAGGTTTTCTTGTAGGGGGACCCAATTTTTCTACTTATGTCCAATACAAACAGATTGTATACCTTCTTCATCCGTAGAGCTTTCGGAACTGGTGAATTTATTCAAGTAACCAAAATTGGCAGGCAGGGCAGGAGTGTGATTAGAGTTTGATTCGGCAATACGCTTTCCGAGTTCTTTGGTTGGTGTTTCCTAAAAAAAAGGACCACAAGAAATGCAGCTAGCTTCTTACAGTCTAAAGTCCTCGACTTACAACAGTTTGTTTAGCGATCATTCAAAATGACAACGGCACTGGGGGGGGAAAAAAACCCCGATGACCCTTTTTCACACAACCGTTGTAGCATCCCCAGGGTCACGTGATCAAAATCCAGACACTTGGCAACTGGCATGTACTTAGGACTGTTGCAGTGCCCCCAAGTCATTTTTGTGATTTTTTGTGACCTCCTGATAAGCAAAGTCAACGGGGAAGCCAGATTCACTGAACAACTGTGTTACTAATTTAACAAGCGCAAGGGTTTTGTGGCTCCCGGTGTTTTCTTTTCTGTGGGAAACGGGTCCAAAATAGCTCTTTGAATGTTTAAGGTTGCAGACCCCTGGTAGAGTCAGACCATGTATAATTGACACCGGATTTTATTATAGATTTTAGTTGTTATTTATTATTTGGTACTAAAAGTTTTAAGTCTATATATACTGAGTGCTTTTATTTGCTCTGGTCCCTGGTCTAAGACTGTAATAATAAATTGTTGTAAGAGTGTGCCCCTCCACAACCAACAGCCATGGGAACAGACCGTGGCTGCCAGCTAGGGTAGAGTCTAATCTGTCTTTATTTATTCAGGACATTTTATTATTTATTATTTAGATTTTTATACCGCCGTTCTCCCGAAGGACTCAGGGCGGTGTACAGCCAGATTAAAACAGTGCAATATACAAATTAAAACAACAGTTAAAATAACATATTATATAATTGGCCGAAAATTAAAACCGTCAAATTTGACCCCAAAAAATAAAATACCCCAGTTAAAATTATTAAAATTCAAAATATTTAAAAATTTAAAAGTTAAGCCAGTCCCGCTTGAATAAACAAGTACGTTTTCAATTCACGGCGAAAGGTCCGAATGTCAGGTAGTAGACGCAAACCAGGGGGAAGTTCGTTCCAGAGGGTAGGTGCTCCTACAGAGAAGGCCCTTCCCCTGGGGGCCGCCAGCCGACATTGCTTGGCGGACGGCACCCTGAGAAGACTCTCTCTGTGTGAGCGTACGGGTCGGTGGGAGGCGTGAAGTAACAGTAGGCGGTCCCATAAGTACCCGGGCCCTAAGCCATGGAGCGCTTTAAAGGTGGTAACCAATACCTTGAAGCGCACCCGAAAGACCACAGGTAGCCAGTGCAGACTGCGCAGGAGCGGTGTTACCCGGGAGCAACGTGTGGCTCCCTCAATCACCCGCGCAGCTGCATTCTGGACTAACTGAAGCCTCCGAGTGCACTTCAGGGGTAGCCCCATGTAGAGAACATTGCAATAATCCAGACGAGAGGTGACAAGAGCGTGAGTGACTGTGCATAAGGCATCCCGGTCAAGAAAGGGGCGCAACTGGCGAACCAGGTAAAAGGCTCTTCTGGAGATGGCCGCCAACTGATCTTCGAATGACAGCCATCCATCCAGGAGAACGCCCAAGTTGCGCACCCTTTCTGTTGGGGCCAATGACTCGCTCCCAACGGTCAGCCGCGGTTGCAGCTGACTGTACCGGGGTGCCGGCATCCACAGCCACTCCGTCTTAGATGGATTGAGCCTGAATCTGTTTCTCCCCATCCAGACCCGTACGGCTTCCAGGCACCGGGACAGCACTTCCTTCTGCCTTACCTAGGCAAGGAAGGAAGCAATCTTTTTTTTAAAAGGAGAAATCCAAGAATTTTTTTTTTAAAAAAAGGGAAGATACCTGGTCAAATAGATATAAGGTGACATCGTCAAAGAATGTTACTGCTTTTTTCCCATTCTTCTGAAAGCCGTCGGTCGAGTGGTTCTCCTGGGGTTGCTTTGGCCGTTTCAGCAAGCTTCTTAGGTGCTTCCCATCACTTCCATCGCTGATGATCTCCGGCACAGGGTGCACCATAATGTCATCATCGCTGTCCGAGCTAAGCCCTTGGAGGTGGAAACTCTTCATATCGTCCTCAGAATCGTCGCTGTTCCCATCTTCCTCGTCGGCGTCCTCTTCGTCTAAGGAGAGCTCCAGCATCCCAGAAACATCAAGCTTCCCGAGGTACCTTCCTTCGATGTCTGGTTCTTTCAACTTATGGCCTTCAAGCTGGCCCAATATGGATTTCTCAAAGTGTTCGGGAGCACCGTACAAGGCGGGGGTCAGCTTCAGATCGCCCCGGGGGAAAAAATCCGCCGTACTGGTGCCTGTGCAAGATACACTTTTGGGAAAATCCTCATATATTTCATCTTCATCTGTATGTTCTAGGCCAGGGACAAGGGGCGGTGGCATTGTACGTTCGGATTTATGAAGCCAATCCTGCTTTGTTTCGTCGGACTCGTCTTCTCCTCCTCCTTTCACGTCCAGTTGGGAAGTCAAGTCATTGATGAACTGATAATTGGCTATTTCGCCACCCCTCGAAGTGTTTTTTGTATTCCCAGCATTTTCCATTTCAAAGGAATCGGCGTGGTCCTTGGTTAATACTGTTGGCTTTTTCGATAGATGCGTGACCTCAGATTTCTTATCCATCTCCGAATCGTTATCGGAAAAGTAGGCCGAATCTCTGTAGGAATTATGGACGCCTTCCAAAGCTGCTCGAGGAGTGGTTTCAAAATTATCCACGTTTGTCAGGTCGGCGTAAGGATTGACATCCGCTGACACGACGATCGTGGGATTCTCCCGCATGAGATCTCCACCCGATTCACTAGAATTGCTACCAACCAGATGCGAAGTCCATTCAGGAGATTCGAGGTTTTCCGTTTCGTAGCCGCTATCGGCAGGTTTATCAGGCGGCAAACATTTCCGGGGACTCTCTGGTTCAAAGGATTCTAAAACTTCGTTCATGTCTAATGTCTCAAATGAGTCCGGAGTATCGACGAGTTGTCCCAGGCTCGGGGTTGAACCTGATGAACTGTCTTCTAGTAGGCTATCGTGGCTGATGCGATCTGTGGGAAGACGACCTTCCGGATCATACCTGTCACCTTGAGAGGTTCTGTCACTTTCCTTCAGAACGTAGGCGTTATCTTGTTCGGATTTCTCAGGGTTTAAATCGGGGGTCAACTCCCAGGAGTTACCGCAGTGTTGAAGTTCCTGTTTATTTTCCTCTCTTTCCTCTTGAGCGTTGAGTTGGATACCAGGGCAGGAGCTGACACCATGGGTCTGGTTTTTGACATGTGCGGAATGGATATCAGTTGAACCGAGATCGGAGGCGTGTTCTGTTTCAAGGAGAGAAGAGGCAACAGTGTGGGTAGAGTGATCTCCAACTTCTCTGTTAGGAGGATTTTTCCCAGGGCTGGAAAAGGACAAGAGGAGCTTATCGACCGCAGGGGAACCAGAAAGCGTCCCTATTGGCCCAAGAAGGTCCTTTTTAGTGTCATGAACTTTCCCACTCATGTTACATTCAACTCCCAAAGAGTTCGTATTTGGTGGGTCTGGTTTATCTGCTCGGTTGTGAGCTCTACTGAGGTCGCCATCACTTTCGTCCCCCGCTGTCCACTTCAGTAGATTCTTCTCCTGAAGAAAAAGGAAGTTATCGGATAGCTCCTCTAAAGTTAGTTCGCCAAGTTTGGATTCCTGTGAGGTATCTTCTTGCAAGTAATCAATTTCATTTTGAGAAGTGAGCGGGGAGCTTCCCTTTTTGGGCAAGCCATGGGTGGATTCCTCAAGATCCGAGCGTGAAACTGCTTCCAACTCCAGGTGGATATTGTTTATGTCCGTGAAATCCCGTCTATTGACTCGATTTGCCAACTGTTCATTTTTGGCGATACCATCATTTTGGGAAGGGCTAACCAGACCAACTCTGTGTACATTCTCTTCCTTGGGATCTGTACTATTACAGAAAATGTCCCCATCAGTACTGGATTCAGCCGCAAAGTGTTCTAGAACCACGACGTGACAATTTGGGTCTTTCACAACTTCAGAGTTGTCGTCCACTTCTGTTGTCAATTCGGCAACCTGGTGGTCGAAGCTGATGCTCCTAAGGCCTCCAATTTTGTCTTCCAACTGGATGTAGTAATCGCTTCCAATCGAAGGTTTACGGGCATTAAAGACGGGAAGTTCTCCAGGCACCAGGAGGGAAACTTCCTGTCCGCTTTCAACCGGAGCTCCAGGCCCTTGGTCGGTCAGCGTGTTCTCAAACACCTCCACCGGGAAGAAGATGTTTGTGTAAGTCTTCGTTTCAACGGGGTTTGACTGGTTACATTCAAAGTGGTCATGTTTGGCTGCCTCCCAGATGTATTCAAAGTTGAGTCCTCGGCTCGTTTCGGTGACAGTGAGAACCTCTTCCATCTCGCGGCCGAACCGGCTGCCGTTGAAATGATCCAGGATGGGAAAAGCGGAACTCCCCAACGGTTCTCGGTTTGAAATGTTCGGCTTGAGATCGTCCCACTGTTCGGGATCAATGACAGAATCCCTTTGACTTTGCATGCAGAGATAGACCAGAAGCTTATGGACTTCCTCGGATGTAGCTCGCTTTTCCGGAGACAGCCAGCAGAACTGCAGGACTTCATACCTGGAAGGGTGAGATTTCAAAAGCACTTTTTGTAAGAAGGAAATTATTTCAGATCAAGAGTTCTTTGCAGGAGTTTGCTTTTCAAAAAGTGATTTTACCTGGAAAGTTTTTATTCTTTACTTTTTCGAACTTACAAATTGGAGAGCAATTTGACCTCTGGGAGGGACAATCCACAAATGGCCTGGATCTCAGTTTCCTTTCCTTTCCTTTCCTTTCCTTTCCTTTCCTTTCCTTTCCTTTCCTTTCCTTTTCCTTTCCTTTCCTTTCCTTCTTTCCTTTCCTTTCGCTTTCCTTTCCTTTTCCTTTCCTCCATCTTCTTTTTCTTTCCTTTCCTTCCTTTCCTTTTCCTCCCCCATTTTTCTTTCCTTTTCCTTTTTCCTTTCCTCCCTCCTTTTTCTTTTCCTTTCCTTTTCCTTCCCTTCCCTTCTTTCCTCCATCCTTCATTTGTAGGCTAAGAAAATGCCTGAAGCTTTCTCAACCACTTTGAAACTTTTATTGTATAACAGAGCTTGACTGGAAGTCAAAAACGTGGTGTGTTTTGTTTTGTTTTTACCATCGATCAGAATAGGGCTGTTCGAGTGGCGGTTGTGACAGCTTGGTCTGTTTTTCTTTGATGACTTGCATCAAAACCTCCTCGTTGGAGAGCTCAGAATAAGGCTTTGTTGCGCCACTGAAAAGTTCCCACAGCGTCACTCCCAGGGCCCTAGAAAAAGAAAAGGCTTCAGTAAGAGGTCCTTTCACTAATGGAAGGCTGGCTTTTTTGCTCTTCTCTGTTCAGATTTTCAGAGGATTTTCTACTTAAGAGCAAGTTGGAACAAATATTAGGAACCGACTCATGTTGTGCACTCTGTATCACAAAAAAACTGTAGTGTAGAGGGTCTTAAGCTTTAAAATACAGCTTGGGTTGGCAGGGGTGGAGGGAGAGACGAGAGGTACTGTATTTTTCGGAGTATAAGACACACATTTTCCCACCTAAAAGAGGGTGAAAATTTGGGTGGGTCTTATATACCGAATGCAGCCCCACCCACCTACTGGCCCCCACCCTTTGGCCTCTGCCTCCCAGCAATTTGCCTCCTTGCAGCAAACAGCCCATTTCAGCTTCAGCACAGCCTGATTAGCACAAGCAGCTGATTGTCGGTTGGATCGGCCTCCTGACCATCAGCTGTTTCAGGCTGCAGGGATTGCCGTTGCCTATTGCCGCCTCTGCGCACCCCATTTTTGGCCTCCGCTGTTTGCTGCAAGGAGGCAAATTGCTGGGAGGCAGAGGCAGATTTTTTTTTCTTATGCTAATCAGGCTATGCTGAAACTGAAACAGGCTGTTTGCTGCAAGGAGGCAAACTGCTGGGAGGCAGATTTTTTTTTTTCTTGTTTTCCTCCCCAAAAAAGGTAGGTGTGTTTTACAGTCTGGAGCGTCTTATACTCTGAAAAATACAGTAATTTGTAGGACTGGATGAAAACGATGCCCTTATGAGGGAGATTTTGTTTACAATGGTAGGCTTTACAGTATCTAGAATTTGGGTGATTTTTTATCGTCAAATAAGTATGACAAATGTTAGAGCTTCTGGGATCATAAACGTCAAGTTATGGAATCATCTAATTGATTTTGTGATCTATGAAGCCACAGTTCATCCCCGGTCCTCACTTCCCCTTCCTATAACTTTGGTATTTTTCCTACCAGACGTTACTATACTTCGTCTGTTCTGCTGTTAACAGCCGGTCCTGAAAGCTGGTCACCAGTTCTGGAGCTGTCCACCGGAGGGGAACAAATTTATTTTCATCCGTTTCGATGTAATCCTCCTAGACATTAAAAAAGAAGAAGTTTTAAAGGCCGTATCAAATGCAATTAGCCGCCTTTCATGTTTGTTTAGATGAAGCCAATCCACCTGCCAATCAGCTTTTTTCTTATTTTCCTCCTCAAAAACTAAGGTGCGTCTTACACTCCGAAAAATACGGCATTTGCACACCCTCCCTAATGTTGCCCCGAATCAACAAGGACCCCAAAAGATACCCCAATGTCAGCAAAACCAGTTAGGAAAGGAAGAATGGGTGTACTTTAAGGCAGCCTGGCAATTTCTAATAACTATTTGCAAGTCAGTTATCGGTACGCATATCAATGTAGTGGCTACTACATGAAATATCCCAACAACTGAGTAACAGGATTTTAGATTAAAAAATGGATACTGTCAAAATCAGGTTTTTAATCTGAGCACTACTAAATGTGTGGGCTTACCTTGTACCTACTGAATCCTATTCCATAATCTCCAATTTTTACATTTAGGTCAGAGGTGAGGAAGCAATTCCTTAAAGCTAAATCTCTGTAAAACAAAACAAAACAGAATATTGCAATGAGAAAAAAACGAAAGCTCAAAAACGCAACTAAGCTACCAAGCCTATCTTTGAGAACACGAGGCTAAATTTCAGCTTTAAATTCAGCTTTGGTTCTAAAGTGCCATAGCAACAACCGTTCAACAGTTATATTTGCCTCCCTATTTTAAACCTGACGGATCAGCCTTGTCTCGCGAATAGACTTTCTGTTTCTTAGCTAGTATCCTTTGAGTCAGAGATCTCAGGTCAACCTCAGCAAACAGCACCATCTGGAGCAATGTTTCCCAATCTGGGCAACTCTTAAAAAGTCTGGACTTCAACTCCCAGCATTCCCCAACTATCCATGAGACTAGACTTCACTGAATCTGTATAAAAAGAACCACCCTGGCATTCAAGACTCACCCATGCACAAAATTGTGTTTGTGCATCGTGACAAGTCCCGCCACAATCTCACAGGCCATCCTCTGCAGCAGCATTATTTGAGAGTCTCCTTTAACGTTATCCTGCTCATTGCAAAGATAGGTTTTTAGGTCACCCTGCAAAAACCAATTTGAGAATGGTTATAAACAGCCTCTCCTGCCAACGGCAGTTAACAGGTATTTAAGAAAACAGCAATTAAACACATAGTTTAGTACCTGCCCATCAACAACATCACTAGCAGCAGTTATAAATAAACTGGTGCTTAAGACAGCACCGTCATTAAGTTTCAAGTCCCTTAAGGTACCGTACAAGAGACACATAAAAAACATGCTGGTTTAAAGCCATCCAGCAGTTAAACTCCAGTTAGATATGAACCACGTGGCTTAAGAATAGAATAGAATAGAATAGAATAGAATAGAATAGAATAGAATAGAATAGAATAGAATAGAATAGAATAGAATAGAATAGAATAGAATAGAATAGAATTTTTTATTGGCCAAGTGTGATTGGACACACAAGGAATTTGTCTTGGTGCAGATGCTCTCAGTGGACATGAAGGTGAAGATGAAGAAGAAACAGTTTGTCCACCACTCTTCTTTGGAAGAAAAAAGGGAAAGGGGTTAGGAGTTAAGAGAGAGGGGCCGGTTTAGCTCACGCTGGTAAAGCCTGTTATTAAGAACACAGTAGCCTGCAATTACTGCAGGTTCGAGCCCGGCCCAAGGTTGACTCAGCCTTCCATCCTTTATAAGGTAGGTAAAATGAGGACCCAGATTGTTGGGGGGGCAATAAGTTGACTTTGTAAAAATATACAAATAGAATGAGACTATTGCCTTATACACTGTAAGCCACCCTGAGTCTTCGGAGAAGGGCGGGGTATAAATGTAAACAAAAAAATAAATAAATAAATAAATTCTAAATTGGAAAGGTAGCTGTTGTGATCACTGGGCAAAGATAGACTTATATTGGGGCGTTGTGATGTTTGTCAGTTCCACAATAATAGTTCAGGTCTTCTGGAAACTTTTAAAATAGGAATATTATATCCAGAAACTTGTTATACCCATGATGAAATCGGAATCTTCTCCAGAGAAATAAGCTTTAACACAGACACACAACAACATGTTCCAGTCACAAAAGCACCTCAGTCAATATTTTAATTGTCTGAAGGCTTAAAAATGTTGCAAGGTCCAGAAAAAGAGAAAAATATTTCCCAGGAGCCAAAAAGACATGAGTAAGACATTAGGCTGGCTAGAAAAAAATGAAAGAAACACTGAACGGAACTGACTAGGGGGGCAGTGCAACACTAGATAAAAAAAAGACAATTTTCTAGAATGGGGGAGAAAAAAAGAAAAAAAGACTTGCTACGGATTTGCAGATTAAGGATCACCATGTTGTGAAGTCTAAAGTCCATTTATTCATTTTTTTTAAAACCAATTACTTTTCTTAGATGCCTTGACTCTAAATGCATCAAAATCAAAATGCACAGCAGGTTTTTCTACAAGCTGGAGAAACTAAGAATCACGCAAGGAGGTATGTGGCTTGCAAAAGGGGCTTCGGAGCATGAACTAAGCGCGCCTCTGCAACCCCTCCAAGCAAGCACATGCAATTCCTCAATTGCTTTAAGGTCAACGGAAATGGTCAGTCATCCAAGGTCCAGGTTGTCCCCGAGGTGCTTTTTCAAAAGGGGAATGGACTTGCTTCGTTTTTCCTTCACGATGCTTCGCTTCTCATCCGAGAAGCTTCTTCGGTTCCACCGTTCAGGCAGAGCTGAAGAAGCTCCTTGGACAAGAAGTAAAACGTCCTCGAGGAAAAATGAAGGAAGTCCATTTGCTCTTTTGGAAAAATACCTTTAGGACAACTGCTTTAAGAGGCTATAGACGAGTGCGTTCCTGCATCTTCGAAAGCAACATTTGGAAGCTGAATTTGAAGCTTTGCAAGGCCCTGTAATGTGCCTTCCTTTGCCCTTGTATTTTGAGAGAGCAGACGGTTTGATTTGCTAAAGGCGAATTCCGGGTGAAAAGCATAGCCTTAAGGCACAGCAGGCAGCGACATCTCTGTTTTCCAATTTAATTACAGGCTTTCTTTCTCATTAGCAAACAGAGAGGCAGGCAGACAGGGCAAGGATGTATTTGCTTCGGGATACTGGCGTCCCAGAAGGATGCAAGGCCTCCCTCGGGAACAGCTCCAGAGCAATCCTTGTTAATTAGCTATGGAGTGCTGGAAGTGACATCTTTCTAATCTTTGACAAGTCCACGCATGACATCTTCAGTGTCAAAGTCTCAACGGAGCATCTCAGGAAGGCATGACAGGTAGTCCTTGACATATTTCATTTAGCGACCATGCGAAGATATAGGACGGTGCTTTTCAAATCTTTGGGATGGCACGAATTGCTCCAGCCAACACTGGCACTGTTACAACTTTCTTTTTTCCGCATTTGCTCGATCTTTTATTTGAAGGTCTTTCTATTTCTCCGATGTTTTACAAGTTTTTCTTCTTCTTCTCATCGGTAGTAATAGAATTAGTAGTAGTATGTAGCCAGTGTCTTAGGGTGACACTGAGCACTACTGAAGGGTCTGAACCAGTGTTTCACAACCTATAAAGCTTTCACTTTATAGTTTCTTCATATAAACGTAAAATCCAGCAAGTTTAAGCAAAGTTATAAACTGTAACAGTGTTAATAAACACCTCTTTGACTTTCACTTTCACGCCCATTATACTCAGACGCCATTTCCTTTCTTCTCAAACGGAATCCACACACGGGGTTGGGGTCTGGTACTTACATCTACCTGGCCTCCTGACATTGCTCTGTCTGGTTAAGTCAAAAATCCATTTAAACTCAATATTGATCGCAGATGTAGTCGTGGCGTTTTGCTCTGCCAAAAAAGACAGAGGCATCCTGGATCCGGAGCTCTTCGGGTTCCCAAGGGAGCTCTTCCCTTCAAGCCTCCAGGATCATTCCTAGTGCTTTTGGGGGAGCTCTACTTCCACCCGATCACTCACCTTTCCCTCTTCACCCGAGGGAAAGGTTTCCAAGCCACTAGACAGCTGATTTTCACTGTCTTAGCAGCTCTACGCGATCCAGGGCTGGCGGTCTAAAAAAACCGTCCTCAACGACCAGCGAAGCCACAGGAAATGCCCACAACCTTGGCCTCTTGAAGAGGTGTGGACTTTAACTTCCAGAATTCCCCAAGGTTGAGAAACACTGGTCTAAATCAGCAGCTTCAAACCTTTTGGGCACCAGGGATCTGTTCTGTGGGGGTGGGGGGAATTTCCAGGGACCGGAGGGTTGGTGAAGTTTTGAAGGCAACCTAGAACCCACGCACACGCAGATGAAGCTTCGCTTGCTTGCATGGCCCCGTTCCTAATGGGCCGTGAACCGATACCGGTCTAAATCGTAGAGTTTGGAGAAGAAGAAATTGATGAAGTCAAACGGCCAAAATCATTCCATATAATCAAGCAAGGAACAAGGAGATATTTGGGCAGGTAAGGAAAAGGACTGCAACTATCTTTTTGAGGTGATGGAAGAAAACTGATTAGAACCAAAGGTTAAAGACTGGTTTAGGCCTTTCTTCACATTAGGAGAAGAGGTGACAGAGCAAGATTCCCTATTCTAGCTACAGTATAAACTTCCCATCTCTTGAGGTGTAGAGGCAAGAGTTTACCCTTGAAAAATTCATCTTCCGTAAGCGACAAAATCCAAGACAAGAAACCAAAAGGGACAGAGGACACCAGCAGGGACCAAAAAGCTAATTTTCCGCCTTTCTATTGTTGTTGTTAGTTGTGAAGTTGTGTCTGACCCATCGCGACCCCATGGACAATGTTCCTCCAGACCTTCCTGTCCTCTACTATTCTCTGGAGTCCATTTAAGCTCACATCCAACTGCTTCAGTGACTCCATCCAGCCACCTCGTTCTCTGCCGTCCCCTTCTTCTTGTTTTGCCCTCCATCGTTCCCAGCATTAGGCTCTTCTCCAGGGAGTCCTTCCTTCTCATTAGGTGGCCAAAGGATTTGAGTTTCCTCTTCAGGATCTGGCCTTCTAAAGAGCAGTCAGGGTTGATCTCCTCTAGGACTGACCGGTTGGATCGCTCAGCCTTTTCTTATGATCCAACTTTCACAGCCATACATTGCAACTGGGAAAACCATCACCTTGAGTATATGCACTTTGGTTGGCAGGGTGATGTCTCTGCTTTTTAATACTCTGTCTAGATTTGCCATAGCTTTCCTCCCCAGGAGCAAGCGTCTTTTAATTTCTTGGCTGCAGTCCCCATCTACGGTGATCTTGGCGCCCAGGAAAATAAAATCTGTCACTACCTCCATTTCTTCCCTATCTATTTGCCAGGATTTGAGAGGGTCGGATGCCTCGATTTTATTTTTCTTAACGTTGAGTTTCAAGCCAACTTTTGCACTCTCCTTCTTCATCCGCATCAAGAGGCTTTTTTAGTTCCTCTTCACTTTCTGCCATTAGAATAGTATGATCTGCATATCTGAGGTTGTTGATATTTTCCTTGGCAATCTTAATTCCAACTTTTGATTCATCCAGTCCCTCCTTTCTCATGATGTGTTCTGCATATAGGTTAAATAGGCAGGGTGAGAGTATACAGCCTTGCCGGACTCCTTTCCGAATTTTGAACCAATCAGTGGTTCTGTGTCCAGTTCTCACTGTTGCTTCTTGATCCGCATATAGGTTTCTCAAGAGACAAATAAGATGGTCTGGTACTCCCATCTCTTTAAGAACTTGCCACAATTTGTTGTGATCCACACAATCAAAGGGTTTAGCATAGTCAATGAAGCAGAAGTAGAATTTTTTCTGGAACTCCCTAGCTTTCTCCATGATCCAGCGTATGTTGGCAATTTGATCTCTAGTTCCTCTGCCTCTTCGAAATCCTGATCTTGATCCACATATTGCTGGAGCCTAGCTTGTACGATTTTGAGCATAACTTTAGTAGCATGTGAATCCGCCTTCCTACCAGGTTACTAAAATCAGAGACTTCCTCCACAAGGCAGACAGGCTTGCCAAGCAAGCTAACCTGGCAATAGAAACAGCACAACCACTTTATAATACAGATCTCTGCTCACCATTCGTCATTCTATCAACAAGGAATTTGGTGTGCCAACTGGCCACATATCATCAGCTAATTTATTACCCCTATTAAGCTGGTTACTACCCTATTTTTAACCCGGGGGTAACCTGGATGACAGACAGGAAACAAAACACCCTTAGTTAATTATAGATGAAGTGGGACCGTGTAAGCTTACTACACAATCATCCTGGACAAAAAGAGAGTAGAGAGCAATTGCTCATTTAGAAAAGACCAGACACTCTAATTTAGGTATAGATAAACAAGAGGTGACTAACAAGGTGATTGGAGAGCATGGCAATAGCAATAGCACTTAAGACTTATATACCGCTTCATAGTGCTTTTACAGCCCTCTCTAAGCGGTTTACAGAGTCAGCCTATCGCCCCCAACAATCTGGGTCCTTATTTTACCAACCTCGGAAGGATGGAAGGATGAGTCAACCTTGAGCCGATCAGGATCGAACTGCAAAACTGCTGGCAGTTGGCAGTCAGCAGAATTAGCCTGCAGTACTGCATTCTAACCACTGCGCCACCACGGCTCATGACACCAGTCATGTCTCTCGAAAGCAAAATCACAAAACTGCGTCTCGCTTATTTTGGCTACATCAGATGGAAGAATTCACTGGGGAAAAGAGTTATGCTTGGGAAGAGGAGTTAGCGATAAAAGGAAACCAGGCTGTCAAAGGACACAATGGCTGGAGATCATCAAAGCTGACACCAGCCAGAGCACAGGACCATTTAAAGAAGCAGTGCAAGATTGGAAGATGTGGAGAAACCTGCCCAACAGAATCTCTGAAGAGCCAGGCACGACCGAATGGATAACGTCATCACCGCCAGGTATCTAGATAACTTAATTAGATCTAGATAAATTAGAACATTCCCACCAATGCTGACAAAAGCAGGCCGAGTTTGCCGCTCCGAAATTCTGCTTCAGCCCCTTTCTAGAATGCCGACAGCAACTGCCAGGTGGGAACGTGATCGTATAGCCAAGTACTGGATGGGGAGGAACAGGCTCAAGCTCAATCCCTCCAAGACGGAGTGGCTGTGGATGCCGGCATCTCGATTCAGTCAGCTGCAGCCGCGGCTGACTGTCGGAGGCGAGTTATTGGCCCCAAAGGATAGGGTGCGCAACTTAGGTGTCCTCCTGGACGAACGGCTGTCGTTTGAAGATCATTTGACGGCCGTCTCCAGGAGGGCCTTCCACCAGGTTCGCCTGGTTCGCCAGTTGCGCCCCTTCCTTGATCGGGATGCCTTGTGCACAGTCACTCATGCGCTCGTTACCTCTCGCTTGGATTATTGTAATGCTCTCTACATGGGGCTCCCCTTGAGGTGCACCCGGAGGCTTCAGCTAGTCCAGAATGCAGCTGCGCGGGTGATAGAGGGAGCTCCACGTAGCTCCCACGTAACACCACTCCTGCGCAGACTGCACTGGCTGCCTGTGGTCTTTCGGGTGCACTTTAAGGTTTTGGTTACTACCTTTAAAGCGCTCCATGGCTTAGGGCCTGGGTACTTACGGGGCCGCCTGCTGTTACCGCATGCCTCCCATCGACCCATACGCTCACACAGAGAGGGACTTCTCAGGGTGCCGTCCGCCAAACAATGTCGGCTGGCGGCCCCCAGGGGAAGGTCATTCTCTGTGGGGGCTCCTACCCTCTGGAACGAACTTCACCCGGGTTTACGCCAAATACCTGACCTGGCTTACATTTTATTGGTTTTAAATTTTTATTATTAATTTTTAATTCGTATTTTAATTGTATGTTGCACTGTTTGTTTTACCTTGGCTGTACACCGCCCTGAGTCCTTCGGGAGAAGGGCGGTATAAAAATCGAATTAATAATAATAATAATAATAAAAAAAATAATAATAAAGTAACCAGGACTCATCTGCTGAAGTCAGAAGCTTTTTACCACCTCATTTTGCAAGTGTTCTTGCGTCTAGTTGTAGCTATAAATGTGTGTGTTCGCAGGGCTGAGGGGCACAAATGCAAATCAACACTCGCAGCACCTCCCACTCTTTTTCTCACTTACAAAAGCCACACTCATCTCACATACGTGCAACGGGGCAAGTGCTTTCGCAGCTGCTGTATATTACGTTCTTCTGCTTCCCAAGGCAAGCTTGAATTTGACTAGAAGAAGACGGCGCCACAGCAGTTTCTTCCAATGGCCATAATTAAAAGAGCAGGTATGCTTATGGGACTCCGGCCCCTTTGTATGCAAAGTTTATTCCATCGCATTATGTTCCAAGAAGCAAAGTCCTTGTGTGAATGACATGCACGGAATCAAAGTCCGGAATCAGTTCGGTTTCTGCTGCTATTTAACCTGAACATTAAGGAAGTGCTTTCTTTTAGGTTTAATAAGCCAAAAATTCTTGCAAACGAGCTGAATTATCAGAACTGTGAAAGCACACAGATGCAAAAATAATAAAGTAACCAGGACTCATCTGCTGAAGTCAGAAGCTTTTTACCACCTCATTTTGCAAGTGTTCTTGCGTCTAGTTGTAGCTATAAATGTATGTGTTTGCAGGGCTGAGGGGCACAAATGCAAATCAACACTCGCAGCACCTCCCACTCTTTTTCTCACTTACAAAAGCCACACTCATCTCACATACGTGCAACGAGGCAAGTGCTTTCGCAGCTGCTGTATATTACGTTCTTCTGCTTCCCAAGGCAAGCTTGAATTTGACTAGAAGAAGACGGCGCCACAGCAGTTTCTTCCAATGGCCATAATTAAAAGAGCAGGTATGCTGATGGGACTCCGGCCCCTTTGTATGCAAAGTTTATTCCATCGCATTATGTTCCAAGAAGCAAAGTCCTTTGTGTGAATGACATGCACGGAATCAAAGTCCGGAATCAGTACGGTTTCTGCTGCTATTTAACCTGAACATTAAGGAAGTGCTTTCTTTTAGGTTTAATAAGCCAAAAATTCTTGCAAACGAGCTGAATTATCAGAACTGTGAAAGCACACAGATGCAAAAAATAATAATAAAAAAAATCTCCAAGCGGTATGCATTTTTCACCAGAAGAGGGGGGGGGGGAAGAAGAAGAAGATAATGCCAATTGATTTTGTGCAATTGCTGCAACCCTCCCTCCTTCAGAGGACAGGAAATTAAATGAAAAATAATTAGCACTCAATATCTCTAGAGATGCAAGAAATTATTACAGAATTAGTATAAAGAGGGCAGACCGACCTAGATTTATGTATTTCAGAGAGGGGTGTGTGTGTGACAGAGAGAGGGGGAGGGAGGGAGAGAGAGAGAGAGAGAGAGAGAGGGAGGGAGGGAGGGAGAGAGTGGGGAGAGAGAGAGATGAATCTGGAATGGCAGCTTTGCTAGGAAATGCAATTGCCGTCATGTCACTGAATAATGACTGTGATATATTCTGTTTGTGTGCAAATGTATTGAAACATTAAAAAGATGTTAGAAGATCAACCTGCCTTGCAAAATAACCTCCGCCTTAGCAGATCTCCAACTGACCTTTATTCTGTTTTATCAGACCAGTTAATTGTTTCTAGTGTTGACTTGTCTTGTTTATTCTAGCTACCTGAAATGCAAGCCAGGGTTCGGATGAAGCTATGGACAAGAGCAACAGGTCATCTGGCATTCCTCTCACCTAAGGCTACCACCCAATGGTGCTGCCTTCCCCAGCTCGCTGCTCCAGGGGAAGAAAAGCGAAAAAGGACCTTCCTCACATTCACAGAATTTCTAAGGGAACCCGAATGGATCTCGAACTGAGATGTCATTTACTCACCAGGTCACAGAATTCAAATACCAACAGGTAAGGAATGGCTTCCACGTATTGGCCGGTACAGCGGAGAATATTGGGATGCTGAAGGATACTGTAGAGAAAAGTACAGGGAAAAAAAATATAAAGACCAGGAAGAATTTTGTCTGTATTTGTTGTTCGCAAGATCGAAAACTTGAAGGGGAGAAAGGAGAGTTATTCTCAGTCCGCTGATGTATTGGGAAAACATTTTAAAACTGAACACAACGAAACCTTTCGCAGATGTGAATGCCGCTAGCAAACCTCTATACCTCCCCCTATTCCCAAATGTTAACTAACCAGAACTCTTGGCTCACCTTCCTGCAATTAAACCTGGCTTGAGATTTTGGGAATGGGTGAAGTGCCAGGTTCACTGCCAAGTTCATCGCCACCCTCCTACTTGCTCCAAATGTATCCTCAGCAAAGGCTCAAGAGGCTACTCACAAATATGGCTCCACATGTCTCAAAAACCGCTCCTGCTCCTTGGGATTGGCACTGGCTTTTAACTCCTTCACGATGACTCTGGTTACGCTGGTGCCGGTGTAAACTTCCCCCAGCAGAACCTGAAAAGCAAAAGAATCCAATCTCGGTTCCGCTTCAAAGAGAAGAACAATCCTGGCAGGCAGGGATTGGGCTGGGGAATTCTGGGAGTTGAAGTCCATGGGTTTAAAAGGTTGCCAAGATTGGACAACCCTGCCCTAAAGCTTCTGAGGGGGAAGATGGCTAGCTTACACTTCGCAACTGATTCAAGAGATTTGCTGCTGTGTGGGTTCCCTTTTTAACATTAAAAATATTTTAAGTGACAGGTAAATGAGCGGAAGAATTGTAATATTCAGGGCACAGATTTCTTACCTTTCCAAACCAGCCATTTCCTATTTCTTGGATATAATTTAGATTCTGACGAGCAACCTGAGATTTCAGGTCTTCTGTGATAGACAGACAGAAAGAAAGAAAACACATTAAAAGAAGCATTAACCTTTTGTTTGGCTGGATAAACCATTTTTCAGAGAAATCCAATATAACTCTTACATTACAATACAGCAGGACAAAGTCATAGTTTTCCTGTCTTACCCTACCCATCCTACGCTATCCTATCCTATCCAAAGTAATTTGAAGTTGAACGTTGTGTGAACAGACTTCCTGGCATTCTCTGTGTCTCGCTTCCAACATCTGCTCTGAGAGATGTAGTGAGATTAGAAACTGTTCTGTTGGGGTAACAGCATCTGGCAGTGAAACGAGACCACTGGATACAACCCAGTATTTGTTTTCCTTCCGTGTACAGTAAGTAGCACGACCAATGACGTTACGAATCAAACCATTCTGATTCCACTGAGTAGGAAAACAGGGAGTCAAGCTATTCTCCAAAGCACCTGAGGGCAGGACAAAAAAAACAATGGATGGAAACCAATCAAGGAGAGAAGCAAACCAGAACGAAGGAGAAATTTCCTGACAGTGAGAACAACTTGCCTCCAGAAGTTGTGAATGCTCAAGAGGAGAGGAAGGGCAACTACCAGATAGGGAAGACGTTCCTACCTGTTGGAAGTTGGAATTGGGATGGAGCTGGGAGAGAAACACTGGGCACTGTAAGGGTAAACACTTCCGCCGGAGACTGAATTGTTGGGGTGTCTTCTGCGGGTGGGGTGAAGTCGAGTTCATCATCAAAATTGTCTTCAAATTCCTACCAAGGCAAAGGCAAGGAGATTAGCAGACTAGCATATACAAAGAATCGGATTTGCCTATGACAAACCCAAACCCAGTTTATAAATCTCAGTGGCATCACTACATACAGCACAGGCATCAAATGCTCCGAAGCCAATGGCTAATGCCATCATGCCACGTTTTATAGAAGAATACGCATTAGTTAAGAAAAAGATTGGTCAGCTTTGGGTTTGCTGAGGGCAGCGTTTCTCAACTTCAGCAATTTTAAGACATGTAGACTTCAGCTCCCAGAATTTCCCAGCCAGCCCTGAAGTTCATGTATTTTAAGATTGCTAAGGCTGAGAACAACCTTGATGCAGGGGGGTTTCATTCAAAGCATGATTGATGAATTTCTTGAATATAGTGGCCTCCCAGATGCTGGTAAACATCAGCTGTTAACCTCCCTCACTGATTAGGACTGCTGGAAATAGATGTTTAGCCATCTAGAGAGAGACTATCCTTTGTGAGCTTGGTACCTATAAAAGAGAATATTTGTAGCTCAGGGCTGACATGAGGGGTCCTTGGTGCTCTCTGAGCTTGGTGGTTTTCTTGCAGACATTTCATTACCCAAACTAGGTAACATCATCAGTGCTAGAAGGGAGTGGGGTTTGCAGGGAAGAGAGGAGGAGGAGGAAGAGGAGGAGGAAGAGGAAGACTGTGGGATCCTTGGTGCTCTCTGAGCTTGGTGGTTTTTTTTGCAGATGTTTCATTACCCAACTGGATAACATCATCAGTGCTAAAAGGGAGTAGAGTTTTCTCTCTGTCTTTCTTCTAAAACTGTAAGAAAACAAGCAAGCTCAGAGAGCATCATGTTAGTACCTATATTTGCACAGATTACAGAACCTATAATTCCAATGCGTTTATTTTATTTACTTATTATGAAATTTATTTGTTGACCGTCCCGTGTCAAATGACTCTGGACAGCTTCCAGCAGAAGCGTAATAAGAACAGGATCAAAATCACTGTGTCCCCTAGTAGTTCAGAGATAAGTTAAACGTGTTTCCTTTGCCAAAAGGGCCGTGGTGGCTCAGGCTGTAAGATAGTCTGTTATTAAAACACAGCAGCCTGCAATTACTGCAGGCTCGAATCCCACCAGGCCCAAGGTTGACTCAGCCTTCCATCCTTTATAAGGTAGGTAAAATGAGGACCCAGATTGTTGGGGAGGCAATAAGTTGACTTTGTAAATATACAAATAGAATGAGACTATTGCCTTACACACTGTAAGTCGCCCTGAGTCTTCGGAGAAGGGGGGATATAAATGTAAATAATAAAAAAACAAAAAGGATGATATTAACCGTCATATAATTTTCAAAGGTTCTTACACGTTTTAAGATACAAGGATAGCAACTTACCACTAAAACACAGCATCAAAGTACGCCTCACCGTAGCACAAAAATAACTTCATACCAACCGTAAGTTATCACTAAAAATATATTCATGGCTTAAGCGGCACATGGGTACGGCTGCTAAAAAAAATTTTGCTTCACTTTTTTTTTCCCTACATGAATATACACTCTAGTTTTGATAAACCGGGCTTAAAGGCAAAACACACCAGGCACCATATTTCTTTGAGAAACCATAATTTTGTCAGCCAAGGCTGCAGAAGCTAATCTTAATTTAGCTACAACACCTTTTAGACCAGGGGTCTCCAACCTTGGTCCCTTTAAGACTTGTGGACTTCAACTCCCAGAGTTCCTCAGCCAGCTTTAAACATTAAACATTCATTCGGGTGTTCGAAGGAATGTGGTTTCCTATCTCGTTCTTTGCATCTCCAGAATCCAAATCCATTTGTATCTTGTCTCAGTGTTCCCTCAACAGGGTCAAACTATTCAGTAAATCTGCACTACTATTAATCTTCTCATCGTTCCCATCACCCATCTCCTCCCACTTATGACTGCATGGCTGTAACATTGTTGCTTGTATCCTTACGATTTATGTTGATATTGATTGTTTCCTGATTGCTTTTTTGTACCCTATGACTATCATTAAGTGTTGTACCTTACGACTCTTGATGAAGGTATCTTTTCTTTTACGTACAGAGAGCATCTGCACCAAAGACAAATTCCTTGTGTGTCCAATCACACTTGGCCAATAAAAAAATTCTATTCTATTCTATTCCATTCCATATTCTATTCTATTCCATTCCATTCCATTCCATTCCATTCCATTCCATTCCATATTCTATTCTATTCTGTTCTATTCTATTCTATCTTCCAATCTACTCTACTCTACTCTATTCCATTTCTATTCTATTCTACTCTATGTTCTGGAGTCGCCTGTTGTATAAACAAGTGTGAAGCAACCTAACAAGATGATGGCATCTTGCTGACCTTGAAAAGCCAAGTAAGGTGAGACTTTCTCAAAATTATTTTGGAATACATTAGTTCGTTCTTAGCTTCTGTGCTTCAATGTGGCAAAAATTCAAACTTCTTCCGAACAACACAACCATTTTAAATTATTTAAAATGACTTGGCAAAACCACTTTATGAAAAACAATCTCAGGCTTCACTTGAATAAAGTGATATTTAATATTCCCTAGTATATTTATCTTTGCCTGTATCTCTGCTATGCTGCCAGTGCAGTCGAATACAGGTAGCCCTTGACTTAACGGTGGTTCATTTAGCGACCATTCAAAGTTACAACGGCACTGAAAAAAAAGTGACTTACAATCATTTTTCCACACTTACGACCACTGCAGCATCCCCGTGGTCACCTGATCAAAATACTTGGCAACTGACTCACACTTACGACGGCTGCAATGTCCCCCAGGGACCACGTGACCCCCTTTTGCGACCTTCCGACAAGCAAAGTGCATGGGGAAGCCATATTCACTTAATAACCGTGTGACTAACTTAACAACCGCAATGGTTCACTTAACATCTGTGACAAGAAAGGCCGTAAAATGAGGCAAAAACTCACTTAATAACTGTCTTGTTTAGGAACAGAAATGTTGGGCTCAATGACTACCTGTACCGTGAACAAAAGGATTTCTTGATATCACTCACCTTGAAGTTAATCTCTTGATCTTTACAGCAGGAGATACAGTTTACAAGCAGTAGTATCAAAATTAAGAGGCCGCCGGCAGAAAGAACTACCAAGGAGTAGGAAATTTCAAAGGCCGCCTCTTCTCCTGGAAAATAAATCGGGGCTTACATTAATGCGGTTTAGCACAGCAAAACCTGCAAGCTTCAGGGGAAAGGAATTTAACATTTCTCATCATTTACTTCGATAATAAACCCCTGCTTGCTGGCATGTTTAAGGAATCTTTTGCGAGGAAGAGAGCATAAATAATAAGTGATCAGGTTTTAAGGATCAGTGAGCCTCAATTTACAGCTTTTGATTTCTGACAATTTCCCTTCCTACGCACATTTCTAATTTAAACACACAATAATTAGCAGTCCTTCTTTGTTCCTTCTTGCAGCCCGTCAACTAGATTATCGCTAGCAGACAAGACTTTGCGTGGATATCTTTTTGTTGTTTATTTGTTGTCCTGGGTGTAAAATGGGTTATGTGCTTTAAATCCACCATAGAATATCTTGCACTAGAAACAAGTTATTACACGTGAACGCTTTTCAAATTAACTAAATTAGAACATGTGGGGATAACAGCAACAGGATCTTCACATTCAACAGCTGTTTGGAGGTTGGCAAAAGACAGATTTCTCCGTGAACTTTCTCTGCAGCATTAAGACTGGACTACCTTAAACTAAAGGTTAGATGAAGGTGGGATTTTGTCCAAGATTATTACGTCTTTCGCTCAACTAAGAGAAGTTAGAAGTCTTCCAAATATGACACATGCACAAACTAAAAAGATTCTTAATTATGATGTCTTGGAGGGATCCACTGATATTGTGCATTGGCAATTATTTTTAAATTACCGCCTAAAGCTTATTTGCCAAGCTGTTAACGAAATATTATAGTTTTGTTTTGATTAGAACAAAAAAGCTCTTTTTAAGCGTAATAGGAGCACTATGAGATGAATACGCTAAGTATAAAAACGTACCCAAATTTTGCTACAGCGTTTCTATCCCACTCCAATAGGTCAAAGTCTTTGATATAATCAATAAAAACCTATGTGTTCCCTATGACTATCATTAAGATCTATACTTTAGGATTGTTGATGAATGTATCTTTTCTTTTATGCACACTGAGCGCATATACACCAAGACAAATTCCTTGTGTGTCCAATCACACTTGGCCAATAAAAAATTCTATTCTATTCTATTCTATTCTATTCTATTCTATTCTATTCTATTCTATTCTATTCTATTCTATTCTATTCTATTCTATTCTACTCTACTCTACTCTACTCTACTCTACTCTACTCTCTATTCCTATTCTACTCTTCTCTTCTCTTCTCGTTAAATGTAGGAGAGACCAAGGGCCTAAAGCTCCCTTCTAAAGGGGTTTAGCTGGAGACCACCCAAAAAAGATCTAAGAGCAAGTCTTTAAACTCCTCTTTCATCTGCATATTTGCCTTGAGGATTTCTAAGAGACATGCTTACGCAGGCAGGCCTCGTGTTGCGCTAGAAGTCATCCCGAAACATAAGCAAAGTCATGAATGTAAATTAATTTTTAAGGGAGCGTGCCTGAACCTGAGAAGGACCTGCTTTCTTTATCTTGGTTACTTTTCTGACTATTGTGGAAAGACGTTCACCCTGCTGCAATTTTATCTAGACTGCTCGGATAGGAAGCCATGAGGGTGCTGGCCCTCGCTTTGACTCAAAAAAAGAGACATCCAAAGGGGCTGTTCTTGAAGTTTAGTTTACTTTATTGTCATTGTGCCTTGTACAATGAAATTAAATGCCATATTCCATCTATATCATACATAAGAAAATTATAAAACTAAAACAAAAACACACACCCTTCACATTCTATTCAATTAAATTGAAAATCCCTGATACTGCATTAATATTGCACCATACAGTAGAATTCAATATAGTTACTGCTCTGGGGTAGAAGCTGTTTTTCAGCCTATTTGTCCTTGTTTTTATTGTCCTGTACCGGCTGCCACAGGGTAATAGTTCAAATAACAAAAAAAAAAAAGGGGGGGGGCGCCCAGGATGAGATGGATCTTTAAGAATGTTTCGAAGTTTCTTAGGCAGCGGGAGCTATCAAGCTCTTCCAAAGAGGGGAGAGGGCAACCAATGATCCTCTGGGCAATGATGTTGACCCTCTGGAGCGCTGTTCTATCTGCCACTCTGCAATTGGCAAACCATACACAGGTGCAATAAGTTGAAATACTCTCTATGGTGCAGCAGTAGAAGGTCACCCGACTTCTTCGTAATGGTGGCTTTGACCTTCATGGAGTTAAACATTAAGGTGCCAGAAGTCTATGGGGATTCTCAGTCATCCAGGTCATGGTGGTCCCAAAGGTGCTTTTCCAGGAGGCAACTGGACTTTCTGGTTTTTTTCACTGAAGTCGTTTCGCTCTGACCAACCGTCTACAAGGAATACGAATCCTTAAATTCCCTACCCATGCAGTCAGAGCTGAAGAAGCTTCTTGGATGAGAAGCGAAATGTCTTCAAAAACAACAACAAGAAGAAGGAAGTACACTTATCTCCTGAAAAAACACCTTTGGGACATTAAGGTGCCAGGGTCCTTGCAAGATGGGTGACAATTTTCAATTTGCACCATTAATTCCTAAGATCCAAGGCCTAGCGAAGGGCTTTCTTTTTCAATATATTTAAGTGAGGGGGAACTGTCCATTACAGATCGTCCTCATTTAGCAACCAAAGTTGGGACTGGCAAATTGGACTTTTAAGAGAACTGGCCGCTAAGTGAAATAGTGAGTTTGTTCACCATCTCACTTCAGCTTCTTTGCTTTTGGGCTTTTCATAGGTTAGAACTCTGTTTTGTTCTTATTAATGGATAATTTTACTTTTAGCAAGTAACGCACACTTGGAAAACAGATTGTTACACGCAATACTTTTTATGGTTGCCAATGCCATTTCAACCTGGACATATCCAAAATGAGCATTCTTCCCTATCTCTAAGAATTATTCCGAGTCTTCGTCTTGGAAATACTTTTCTTAAACATTAGCCAGGTAAGTTTTAATATAATGCCAATGCCTCTTGGGCAGAGACAAAATAATGATTTGGAAAAATGGCACCCTGAAAGAGGGAAGGAGCTCTGTAAACAGGCACAACATATGTTCGTAATGCAAATGAAGTTAAACAAATGGTTATTTCAGGCCTATTTGTAAGAATACAGGCAAAGCCGGAAATTAGCGAGAAGAACAGGGAAGAGCGTGCCACAATTATAACACACCCAATGTGAAGTTGCTAAGTCACCTTGCCTCTCCCTTAACAAACAAAATAAACGCAGCTATTAATCTCGTTTTCCACTCAGAAAGCAGTACATGTAAAAAGATGTGTTAATTCCCGCAGTCTGGTCAGGACTGTCTTGAGCCAATCAGAGCCTCCGATATTGAAGGTGATCAGCCAGTCAAGTCTAGCAGGGTTATTCAGGCCATGGGAATTTGCTCATCACTACCAGGTTTATTTAAAAAAACAAAAAAAACAACACAGACGTACATGCCCTCAAAATCTTATAACAGCTTTTATAACCTGGTTATGTTTCAGATGTGCTGAGGCTTCAGCTTCCCTATTTCCCACCCTTGAGCAAGGAAGTACCCCAGTTTCACAAAGATTCAAGTCCGAAAATTGAATTTCGAACGCAATTCAATCCAAGCTCCAAAACAAGATATTTTTTTTTACCTCCCCTAGAATAATCAAACTTATTCCACGCTGCTGAAAAGATTTTGCTCATCACAAAAGCTTATTTTGTCAAAGCAATTCACTTTCCCAAATTAACAGGGATTACAGCATCGACGATCCAAACAAAATCAGAAAATCAGTTTGCATAGGGGTAGGATAGTCAAATCACAGTTTCAACGTGGGTTCGCATGCTTATGAACCACAGACAGCAACTACTGCAATAATAATCCCAAAGAAGAAGCCACAGACACAATTCCTGGTCTGCTTAACTCCTGTCATAATCTCGGGGGGGGGGGGGGAGGGGATCAAGCAAATCTCTCTATTCCCTTTTCATGCTCCAGATAATCTAGAATTCTAAATCTCTCAGCAATATAGCAAACTCAAAATAGCAAATCTGTGGATGCTTCTTGACTATCTTCTCGGCTAATATAAGCAACCTATTATCCGCAGGACGGTTGAATGTTTCTAATCGTTAACCAGAAGGCAACCGCAAAAGGCAGCTATGCAAACAGCTGAAAAGCTGGAGATGAGTTTCCAGATTCCCGTGAGATGGGCAGGAGATTTGGTCAATTATTTTTCAATGCATTGTGACTGAACCTTTTACCAGTCCTTCAACAACAGCTGCCAAGGACAAAAGGAGAGAAGAGGGGGTGGGGGGGAATAAGCAGGTCCCAAGTAGCAGCCAAGAAGGGGGTGGAAGAGATTTGTTCCTGTCAGGATAAAGGTATAACTGTGTAACTTGTACATAACTTATAGAGCAAAAGATAGGTGCCAATCCATCAAAAGATTTATGGCTGGTTATATATATGTTCCTTTCCTGATTTAAAAACGGGGAGGGGGAAGCAGAAAAAAACAATATTGCTACCAACCTTACTTCCATTGAGGACCTGTATACTGCATGAGTCAAAAAGAGGGCTGTGAAAATATTTACAGACCCCTCACATCCTGGACATGAACTGTTTCAACTCCTACTCTCAAAACGACGCTATAGAGCACTGCATACCAGAACAACTAGACACAAGAACTGTTTTTTTCCTGAACGCCATCACTCTGCTAAACAAATAATTCCCTCAACACTGTCAAACTATTTACTAAGTCTATACTACTATTAATCTTCTCATTGTTCCTATCACCCATCTCCTTCCACTTATGACTGTATGACTGTAACCTTGTTGCTGGTATCCTTAAAATTTATATTGTTTCCCTATGACTATCATTAAGTGTTGTACCTTATGATTCTTGACGAATGTATCTTGTCTTTTTATGTACACTGAGAGCATCTGCACCAAAGACAAATTCCTTGTGTGTCCAATCACACTTGGCCAATAAAAAATTCTGTTCTGTTCTGTTTTATTCTATTCATTCAAAAGTTAAGACTTGGTGTTTTCAATTAACTCTCTGAGATTCACTCTTTGGGCTGGCATTTAATGACCAGGGTTAAACAACGGATGGCCTTTTCATTCATTCTCATAAAGACAATAATATAACACTTCATTTTACTGGAAGTTGCATTTTCCATTTCAAAACTTTGCCCCTGGGCATGGAGGAAAAACAGAACTGTAAAATGTTTTAAGAAAAGAGAGAACTCTGAACCATGAAGATCACACTGTAACCTATAGCAAAAAGACATCTGGTAAGTCCAATGATGCAGAGCAGTGAGAACACAGGGAGGTATGTAACAAAACTCGAGTAGCAAGAAACAAAATCCTTGTGTACAGAAAACAGGAAGAAATTGTCTGCATACTGAAGACCAAACCCCCAAAGAAAGCATAATAAAAGAAGGGAAATCTCAAAACAACAATTAGGGAAGCTCAGAAAGAAAAGGTGGATCGTTGTAATTTTGCGCAGACCTGGAACTGAACAGAAAGTACCCCAAATTTTAGGACTTTCAACTGAAGGGGCAAAGTTACCACTACCACAGTATGTGTATTTTGTGCTCACAATGTTCAATCTACACACAGGACCTACACAGAGTGAGGCAAGCTTGCTAATCTTAGGTTTAGCAGATGCGGGTGCTTTAATGGTCACTCAGTGAAGTTGGCCAAAACATCTGGATCATCTTATATCCGTGTCTCTCAAACTTGACATGTGTGAACTTCAACTCCCAGAATTCCCCAGTCAGCCGGCAGGCTGGGCGAACTCTGGGAGTTGAATTCTGCAGATCTTAAAGTTGCCAAGTTTGAGAAACGCTGATTTAGACCATCAAGCAGGTATACTTGGAAAGCGAAGCAAAAAACTATATTTACATTTTAAAGCAATTGTTTCATTCCTTGCCAAATGTAAAACTTGCGTCTCATGACATGAGATCAAAGGTGCTTTGCTTTCACACCTGAATGTACACTTTGACCACACATTCACTGACTTTCAAAAAAAAAAGCAGATATTTTCAGTTAATTCTGGGATTGCGAGGACAGGCTCTGATAAATCAGTTACTAAGAAGAACAAATTTCCTTAGCTTTTATTAATAGCATAGCCAAGGGACATGGCACCAAAACTGACAAAAAAACTACTTAAATTCTTCCTCCAGTGTTCTGCTGGTTTATGCCTTTCATCATCCAGTTCTGAACAGGACTATAGTTGTCCTAGGTTAAATAATGGAAATGTAAGGCAGTAGATCTTTATATATTAATGACGATTACTCTTGAAACCTATCTATTCTAACACTGGAAGTTTTTAAGAAGAGATTGGACAACCATCTGTCTGAAATGGTATTGGGTTTCCTGCCTGAGCAGAGGGTTGGACTAGAAGACCTCCAATAACTCTGTTATTCTATTCTGTTATTCGGCGCTATACATTTAATTTGAAAGCTGTTATGTTCAACAACGGAGCTGGCATCTAGCAAGGGTGCACAGAACCGAAGTCTTAGTAAAGTATGTGGGAAATTTGTTACAAATAAGATGACTCTCTACTTTAAAAGCAGAAGGAAATTTATCAAGGGATAGGCACACCAGTCAGTTTTAAGGTAGCCTTACTTCCTGTTTCAACATAGAAAACTGTGACAGTGCGAGAACGGAAAAGATACATTTCAGGTATTGCACATCATAGTTCCCATGTCAAACCAAAATACAATATATTTACACTTTGAAAGCTCCTCACAACAATACCAGGAACTCCTTCAAACGTTGACATCTGGTTGTTTTAAAATCCATTTTTGCCCCTGCTGAATTTATACTTCATGAACCACATTCAATTCAAGGGAAAAAATATGGAAGACGATAGGTTCCATCAGTTGCAGCAAAAGATAGATGTGAAAATATTAGGATAAGCTACTTTTGATTTCTACTAAACTTCAGACAAGGACAATAATCTTCTCAGGGCAATTATAATTTATTTCAAGACCTGAGATTAGTAGAGATTAGCGATTCATAGAACAAAGATGATTCAATTAATCAAGCTAAGAGATTCAATTGTATTACTTCCTTTAAGACTAGTTAACATCTGAATCACTATTGGGAACCGTTTCATAAAATGTTTGAAGTCCAAAAGGCATGTTAATAACCAATAAGTTGTTTCTAAAAAGAATGAACACATTCAGAAAGGTTATGCCCACAGTTATTAGTCACCACTTGTCACAAACTGAATTTCTAGGTTTAGACACAGAATGACATTTGAGTGATTTGTGGGGTTCTTAAATATCTGGGAACAAATGGAACCAAGACAAGATAGTGGTTCGGATAGTGATAAGATAGTGATTCTTATCCATTCTAGTTCCTTTTTTTCCTATTGTGCTACTAAATGTTTGTGTCCTTTGCCTACCCAATAGGCTTGCCAGTGAAGGAAAATCTTTACGCATGTGTAAGGGAAGATTTGATAATGATAGCTTGTAAGTACTTATTTTTATCTCTCTTGTATTCGCAGAGGTCAAGAGTTTCATGGCATTTTAAAAATTAACCCGCTTAGCATAGCTCTTTTCAGAAACTAAAGCATACCATCACTATTGGCATGAGGCATTTTGTTAACTGGGTAAATTTTAGACATCAACCCACAAGCACCTAAAAGCAGGCCAAAATGCAAAAAAAATCTCAAGGTTGTGATGTTTCTACCCAAAACTCAGGTCTGCTTAGAAAATATGCGAAGTGTGATTTATAACAGCAGAACTGAACAATCTTTCTTTTATCCTCACTTCCCCACCCCCACTTCCATCCGTGTAAGGTGAGATTCTTCCTTTCTCACATCAACATACACCTCCAAATTTATAACATGGGGGAGGGAGGGAGGGAGAGATGGAGGGAGGGGGGAGGGAGGGAGGAAGAGATAGCGGGAGGGAGGGAGAGAAAGAGAGGGAGGGAGAGGGAGGGAAGGAGAGAGAGGGAGGGGAAGGAGAGAGAAAGAGGGACAGAGGGAGAGGGAGGGAGGGAGAGGGAGAAAGAGAGAGAAAGAGAGAGAGAGAGAGATTACACCTACATTCTTTGCTCTTTCCATATTTTCTACCTAAGCCCCTTGCAATTTCCAGGCTGTAACCCCAATGGAAGATACAAATAATAATAACTGACTGTGGTGAGAAAATGGATATTAATGATGAAGTCGTGCCATAAGAAAAGGATCAGAAGAATGGATTAGAGAAGACATGAAAACAGGTCAAGAGGCCAAGAACTTAAAACAGAAAGATGGTGAACATCTGGAAGAATGTCATCAGTCAGCTATTTCATAATGGAAAAGACCACTTTGGGAAATGCAGATGTTTAAACCAGAAACTGGCCAGACACTTTTCAAGGAATGAGAATTCCTGCAAAGGGCAGGGGTGGGACTTGATGATCACCAAAGACCCTTCCCTAACATTCTATGATTTTATATCGGAAGAATTTCCTAACCCTGTGAGATGTTCAGCCACGAACTAGGCTGCCTCAGGAGAATGCAGAGTCTCCTTCGCTCCAGATGTTTAAACAGAAATGTTTCAACATGATGGCAGCGTTCCAATATTTGAGGGGCTGCCACAAGGAAGAGGCGGTCATCCTATTTTCCAAAGCCACCTGAAGGCAGGACAAGCAGCAATGGATCTTGAAATGAAACTAATCAAACCAAACCAGATCATGATGATTAATTATAATTATTATTGCATTCTAGCCTTCTCCAGATACATTGGCCTACCAGGGCAACATTTACTGGGGGGGGGGGGAGGATGGATGCTAGAGTCTTGGGGGGAGAGGGATCCATGCAAGGTTCCAAGCTGGTAGAGAAGGAAGAGATCCATAATGGGAATGGCAGTCAGAGAAAGAAAAGACCCCCCCCCTCTTCAATGAGGAAAAGAGTCACAAGTCCAAGGTTGACTCAGCCTTCCATCCTTTATAAGGTAGGTAAAATGAGGACCCAGATTGTTGGGGGCAATAAGTTGACTTTGTATATAAATATACAAATAGGATGAAGACTATTGCTAACATAGTGTAAGCCGCCCTGAGTCTTCGGAGAAGGGCGGGATATAAATGCAAATAAAAACAAACAAACAAACAAAAACAAGCGGGTAAGGGAGATGGGCTGGCTTCCTTCCTTCCTTCCTCCCTCCCTCCCTCCCTCCTTCCTTCCTTCCTTGGATTTATATGGCTATATTTATTTACTTATTGGATTTATATGGTGATATTTATCCATTGGAGGTATATAGCTATAGTTATTTATTTACTTATTGGACTTATATATGGCAATAATATTGATTGATTGGATTGATAGGGTTATATTTATTTATTTACTTATTGGACTTATATGGCAATAATATTTATTGATTGATTGGATTTATAGGGCTATATTTATTTATTATTTACGTATTGGACTTATGTGGCAATAATATTTATTGACTGATTGATTGATTGGATTTGCAGGGCTATATTTATTTATTTTCTTACTCATTGGACTTAACATGGCAATAATACAAACCATAAAATCTACCCTATATATAATCGCAGTATAAAAAGAATACAATCAAGCACACACACAACCCCGGCGACGACAGCCTGCAATCAAACGAGCCCCTTGAGGGTCTCCATCCCCCTCTGGGGTCTCCCCCCCACCCCATCCCCAAGAAAACCCAGAATGGATGAATCCACGAATCAAATAGAGATCGAATAAAGGTAAGATGGGGGAGGGGAGGGAGAAAGAACCACTAAGACCCCCTCCCCCGCTTTCCCTGCAGGGGCTTCAAACACCCCCCCCCACTCCCCTCATTCTGGCCTTTGCGGGCTTCACAACAACCCGGCCAGGTAGGCCTGGCTGAGCGATTCGATGCGAACGCGGGGAAGGAAGGAAGGAAGGAGGGAAGGGGGGGTCATGGCGGCGGTGAAGGGGGGGCACCCCAATCCCCGCCTCTCCTCAGAGCCCCCCCCCCGCCCTGTCTTTTTCCCTGAGGGAGGGGGGGGTCTTTCCGCCTCTCCCGGCTTCTCACCTGGCCCTGCTTGGGGCAGCGGAGCCGCCTGCCCGCCGCCCAGCCACCAGCAGAGGAGTCCGAGGCCGCCCCAGCCGAGCCCGGGGAGCAGCAGCCGGCCCGGCATCCCTCCGCCGCCTCACGGGAGGCTCCCGCCGAGTCCTCAGCGCGGCCGGGCCTGTCTCGCCCTCAGCCCGCGGGGCTCGGAAGGCTCGGCATGGGTTCTCCCGCCGGAGAACGACAGCAGCAGAAGGCCGAGGAGGGGAGGCCCGGTGGAACCGCCGCTTCCCTCACGCGGCACGGCCGGCAACGGCCCCTCGCCTCGTCTCCGCCGCCGCCGCCGCCGCCATCTTCCGGGTTACCTGAGAGAGGGGCGACGCGTGGATTGGCCGCCGGAGATGGATTGGCTGGCCGGAGCGCCAATCGGTGCGGGATCCGCTCCCCGAGGAGGCGGATGCGTCCCAGCACTGGGTGGCGGGGGGGGGGAAGAGTCCGCCGGGGAGTGACAGTCGCGTCGCAGCCAACCGGAGGCGTCGCCCCGCCTCCTCCGAGTTAAGACAGCAGCGCGTGGGGGTGGGGGGGGGATGAGCGGGGAGGGAGGGGAAAAGCTGCAAGAGGCGGGCTTTGATTCCTCAGATTGGCAGGAGAAGCGAGCAATTAAATTTTGCCTTTTCTTTCTCTCCCGCCCCCCCGCCCCGCCCCGCCTCCAAGGCCGGGAGAAGGAGGGAGAGGACTGAGTTCGCGGCTGAGATTTATAATTGGCAGGAGGCGCCACCAATCGGAGAAGAGCGAGGGCGGGCCTGGAAAGAAAGACGGGCTCTTTGAGACTGTGTTCCCAATTCAAACCTTCCAAGTTGCACTCTGTGCATGCTCAGGGGTGCGCGTGTGATGTTTTGTTTCTGCACCTTATTCTGCGGCTATTCCCTTAATAGCTTGATTTAAAAAAATAAAAAGCAACTGATAAGTCAAGGGAGATTTGCAGACTGGGAGACATAACACAGAAGGAGGAAAGGGCATGGGAAGGAGAAAGGAAAAATGCAAACATCCATGCTTATCATTAAACTCTTTTTCCTTATCATAACTGGTACCTGCAAGAGCTTGGAGTTAAGGGTAAGGTGAATGACTGGTGTTCCTTGAGACACAGCCGCTGTCCAAATTTCTATGTCGGGGCAATCTGACAAATAAAATAAAATAAAATAAAATAAAATAAAATAAAATAAAATAAAATAAAATAGCAACTAAGTTGATGAATGGCTGCAGACTAAACCGTATGAAAAAGGGCTGCAGGTTTTGGGTCTGGCTAGTTTAAAGATAAGAAGAATTAGGGGTATACATTCGATATCTAATCCTCAATAGCCTTATATATATTTCAAATTTTTATTTCTATTATCTATCCAGGTATATCATTTTTCCCAAACCACATAAAATTCCGAATCATCTTTTTCTTTTAGTTCTAGGGTAAGTTTATCCATTTCAAATATATTTGAATGTATATAATATATATATTATATGGAATGTTGATCCGAAGTATATAAAAATGACACAGTCTGTTGATTATGTACTACTGTTGTACTGTATAAAGGAAAAATTGTAATAAAAAATACTTCAAAAAGAATTATTTCTGGAGCATCCAGAGGCGGACAGCAGAGAGGCAGAGGAACAGGAGGAGCCTGTGAAGAGCTGCCAGAAGGCAAGAGCAGCTCAAGCAAAAAGGACGACTCGGGAGTAAGGCCAGGAGATGATTGGCCCCTCCCATAAGGCTTAAAAGAGCAGCAACGAGCCGGTGGGTTCTTTGTAGAAAAGCAACGTTGATTCCATCGCTTCTTGTCAGCGTCTCTTAAATTTTGTGGGGATTTTGCCAAGAAAAGCCTTTAGCTGGCAATAAGGCCGATGGACTGTTTATTAAGAATTTTGTTTTGGACTAAGCTGGGAATGAACTAATTCTCAGCTGTTTTAATAAAATAAGTTGTTGAGGACTGAATTTTGTTTAGTAATCATTACTTGGGCCTTGGTCACAACAACTGGAAGTTTTTAAGAAGAGGTTGGATAACCATTTGTCTGAAGTGGTGTAGGGTTTCCTACCTAAACAGAGGGTTGGACTAGAAGACCTCCAAGGTCCCTTCCAACTCTGTTATTCTATTCTATTTTTCTCTTTCCATCTCTGTATTTCAGGTAGACTCAGCCAGACTCCCTGCAAATGGAGAAATAAAAAACCAAGCCGAAAGAGAGAGAGAGAGAAAAGAGAGAAACATCTCACCTCTTGTTCGTGATCCAATTAACATCCTCTAAAAAAAGATTTTTTTTAAACACTTCCCACGCCAAGCAATTTGCGTAATCATACTGGTGACAATAGCGGTGCATAATTAAGAAACCTGCAGCTGTTCGGGTTAGATAACCCAATTTTGGTATGAAGGCAAAAAAATAAATAAATCTTGTACTTCAATAAGAAAGCGACTTGTTTAAAAAGCTTTATACAGGTTAGGTAAAGGTAAAGGTTCCCCTTGCACATATGTGCTAGTTGTTCCTGACTCTAGGGGGCGGTGCTCATCTCCATTTCAAAGCCGAAGAGCCAGCACTGTCCGAAGACGTCTCCGTGGTCATGTGGCCGGCATGACTCAACGCCAAAGGCGCACAGAACGCTGTTCCCTTCCCACCAAAGGTGGTCCCTATTTTTCTACTTGCATTTTTTACCTGCTTTCGAACTGCTAGGTTGGCAGAAGCTGGGACAAGTCACGGGAGCTCACCCTGTTACGCGGCGCTAGGGATTCGAACTGCTGAACTGCCGACCTTTCTGATTGACAAGCTCAACATCTCTTACCCACTGAGCCACTACATCTCACTTTTATACAGGTTTAAAGCACCTGATTAAATCTGTGTTCGTTTCCCACTTTTGATAGTTCTGGTGCTCAGCTTCTATTACTACAGGCAGTCCTCGACTTAACGACCACAGTGGAGCTCTCAAATTGATGTCGCTAAGTGAGAAATTTGTTAAATGAGTTTTGTCCCATTTTTACAACATTTCTTGCCCCAGTAGTTAAGTGAACCACTGCAATTGTTAAGTTAATGACACATTTGTTAAACGAACTGGGTTTCCCCATTGACTTTGCTTGTCAGAAAGTCGCAAAACGGGCTCACATGACTCCGGGACACTGTGACCCGTCATAAATGTGAGTCTGTTGCCAGGCATCCGAATGTAAATCACGTGATCGTGGGGATGCAGCAACGGTGATAAGTGTGAAAAATCGTCATAAGCAGTGGTGGGATTCAGCCAGTTCGCACCACTTCCATGCCTTAGGGCCAGGGTACTTACGGGACCGCCTGCTGTTACCGAATACCTCCCACCGACCTGTACGCTCGCACAGAGAGGGACTCCTTAGGGTGCCGTCCGCCAAGCAATGTCGGCTGGCGGCCCCCAGGGGGAGGGCCTTCTCTGTGGGGGCTCCCACCCTTTGGAACGAACTTCCCCCTGGACTCCGGCAACTGCCAGACCTTCGGACTTTCCGCCGCGAGCTGAAGACCTATTTGTTTGTTCGCGCCGGACTGGCATAGGATTTTAATAGGATTTTAATTAGTTTTAATGTTTTAATATTTTATAATTCGGGGTTTTATTTTTAATGTTTTAATTCGGCCATTTGTATAATAAGTTTTTTAATTATGGTTTTGTGTGTACATTGCTGTTGTTTTATTATGGCTGTAAACCGCCCTGAGTCCTTCGGGAGAAGGGCGGTATAAAAATTTAATAAATAATAATAATAATAAAAAAAAAAATAATAATAACCGGTTGTTAACTTTCTGAGCAGTTTGGTGAACTGGTGGTTGGAAGAAATCATTAGGGCAGAGAACCGGTTGTTCAATTATTTGAATCCCACCACTGGTCATAAGTCACTATTTGTAATGCTGTCGTAACATCAAATGGTCACCTAAGCGAACGTCTGTTACTATCTTAACAACTGCAATGGTTCACTTAAGAACCGTGGCAAGAAAGGTCGTTGAATGGAGCAAAATTCACTTCACAGATGTTTTGCTTAGCAATAGGAATGTTGGGTTGGTCCCACTGTGGTCGTAAGTCGAGGACTCCCTGTACGGAGGGCTTTGTTTGAAGGCCCAACCGTTTCTTTTAATTTCGTGCAGGAATAAATTGCACTGATTATAAGCAGAATAATGACTTTTTTTTTTTTGCTTCTGCCTTAGTCCGTTGGCTTAGGACCGGGCTATTTACGAGACCGCCTTCTGCCACCTATAGCCTCCCATCGACCTGTGCGCTCTCACAGAGTAGGCCTTCTCAGGGTGCCGACGACCAAACAATGTCGGTTGGCGGCCCCCAGGAGGAGGGCCTTCTCTGTGGCAGCACCGGCCCTTTGGAATGAGTTGCCTCCGGGTTTACGCCAACTTCCCGACCTCCGGACCTTCAAGCGGGAATTGAAGACTTTATTATTTTATCGGGCGGGACTAGCCTAAGTGTATTTTAATTGTAATTTTAAGGGGTTTTAAGTCGGTCTTAGACCGTTTTAGTTGATTGCCTAGTTAGACTGGCCTGATTTTAAATTCTAAATTTTAAATTTTAATTGAATTTTGATGGGTTTTAAATTTCTGTAATTTTATGGGGTGTAATGTTATTTTAAATTTTCTGGCAAATTTGAATCAGTTTTTTAAGGGTTGTTTTAATTATGGTGTATGTTTCTGTTTGTATTTTATTTGCCTGTTCACTGCCCTGAGTCCTTCGGGAGAGGGGCGGTATACAAATTAAAACATTATTATTATTATTATTATTATTATTATTAAATATCTGTTTTTAAATTCTTTTTAAATTTGTTATTTATTCATCGTATTTTAAGATGGCTGTACACCGCCCTGAGTCCTTCGGGAGAAGGGCGGTATAAAAATTAAATTATAAATAAAAATAAATAAATAAAATAAAAATTATCTAGGGATGAGTCAGTGCCCGGCCTGATTAACTGCCGTAGGAGCACGAGTGCATGCTAGAAGCCGTAATGATGCCATCTTTGTCATGACATCATCATGCACGCAGTGCCCCATTGGCACAGTAATACCTTGGCACATGAGAGATTGTTCCTCCTTCTAAGACA
This sequence comes from Ahaetulla prasina, assembly GCF_028640845.1. Lineage (NCBI taxonomy): Eukaryota > Metazoa > Chordata > Lepidosauria > Squamata > Colubridae > Ahaetulla > Ahaetulla prasina. The sequence goes on along the minus strand of NC_080552.1, from coordinate 18,033,536 downwards.
GGGGTCAGCAACCGGTGGCTCTGGAGCCGCATGTGGCTCTTACATCCCTCTGCTGCGGCTCCCTGTCACCAGTCGGCTCCACAATTGATAGGGCTTTCGGTTAGGACAGGTAGAGGGAAAAAGGAGCCAGCAAACCGGTAGTAAATCGGTTCAGATTTCACCATTGGATTGGGTTAATATTT